>NC_142737.1:4267500-4490000 GCF_051943395.1 Hippocampus bargibanti
TACGGTTGTTTATAAAGTGAATTTGTTTGTATGTTGCTTCAGTACTATATTTTGTATGAATGTATGTTTAAGGCTAATACAAGTATGTTTAAGATTCATATAAGTATGTTTAAGGCTTTTATAAGTAACATGTATTGGTTTGTTCTGAAAAATAAACATTGAATAAAATATATTCTCTATAAAGTTATGTACATGTACAACTGGAGATATTACGACATGTTACTACAAAATGTCCAAATGTACCATTGTTTGTAACTCGAATGTTCGTAAGTAGAGGAATGTCTGGACTTCTTTTTTTTTCTCGTACTCATGGTATGCTAAATTAAAATAGCTCACGATGTATACCATAATGTCAACATGCGGTGCTAGTCAGTCGCACTTGGCAAAAGGAACTCCGCACTTCATTTTTTTTTATTAAGTGTGAAACAATCCCAAACTTAGAACGTTCTCTGTCGTCTTTTATGGACTCCCGGCTCATGTTTATTGCTCTGCGGTAAGAGTGTGTGGGAGAAAAAAAAAATTAGCACCGCAAACTCCTTCTATAATGCGCTTAAAGGACAACCGACATCACTTTTTTGTTTCCTAACTGACATCAGAAAAACATTTTATAGCATCTAAAATACTCAAAACACGCAGTATGATATTTTTAGTCAAATGCAAAACACCAATAAAAATGACTTAAAGTGTCCAAAATCTGCAAAAAAATGAACCCGGAAGTGGCCAGTTTCAGAAGGTCCCGCCCCCTTGTTTGTGGTGTCACCCCAAGACGTCTTGCCTTGCTGGAGAATCAAAACAATGGCTTCAGATTCGGAGAATATGCTTTCTTGTTACTCATCCAGTTATGAATATGATTCAAATAGTTCTGAAGAGGAAAGCATACATGTTTGCAAACATGTTTGCAATCGATTAAAGAATTTATTCCGTGCCATTTTGAGGCAATAGGGGGGGGGGGGATGTAGCACCAAAAAAGAGCCAGAAAATGGCAACAAAGCTCCCGTGTAAGGAATTACTCAGCCCGTTTCCACAGGTTGATTAATTCCTTACGTGAAGCTTTGTCGCCCTCTTCTGCCTCTTTTTGGTGCAACACAAAGTATTCAGACCAAACAAGTACAGCAAAATGCATTGACGTGATGGGAGGACTGCTACAATGTGTCTTTTTTTCGGTCAGGGGCGTTCCTTTTGTGACGTCACGTACGGACTCGTCACCAACTCAAAAACAAGACTTCCGGAATATTCAGCGGGAGTCTTAAAACGTAAAATGGAGCTATATGCGGTGGAATCTTTGTAAAATACGCTCAGTAGAAGTCATTTGAAGCCATTTTACAAATTATGGACACAACTTGTCCGGAGACGTCGGTTGTCCTTTAAGTGTGATATAATGGGAAGGGGAACGAATGCACGTTGAAATATTCAACATTTATTGTTCTGTGGGTTTTTTTTCCCTCAGGTCTATTTCGGCTAATGTAGTGATGCTGGAGTGGCGCCCTCTCTTGGCTCGTCGCCATTGTTTGACCTCCAAATCGTATGCGTGGCATTCTTATTGACTAAAAAATGCTCTTAAACCTCACACTTGCTCAGCGGTTGTCCAAGAGACGTGAAATCGAGCACACTTTTAAAACAGATTTTGACGTCGGCCAGAAGAATACGTGACATTTCAAAGCGCTTTCGTCACGGGATAAGCAGAAGGTCTACACGCGTCACGGCTCTTTTGTCTTAAAGGTTAGCAACAACTCGGAGAGGGCGCGAATGTTGACGCATGACGAGCACACGTCAGGTGCAAAAAGCAACCGGGAAATCACACACAGGCAAATGAAACGACTCACTGGGCGCACGTGCGTGCACATGCACAGACAAGTTCGCATTCCCTTCCTGGTGACTCCCACTTTGCACACTTGGCTCTGATTTCACGTCACACTGAGTTTTGTTGCCCTCCCTCTCGTAGTGCTGATTGACTTACTCCTATCTTGATTTGTTGCAAATGTCACCTTTTCTCACATGGCGCCTGCACGCTCATCTTTTCATCCAATCTGAGTCACAAAATAAGAGCAAGTTCAAAGTTCACGTAGCATTTAACAAAAAAGAATTTGGCCGAAAAGTTTCTTCCGGAATCAAACGTATTGGACATGATTTCTAAAATGATATTCATGGTGGGTGTTCGAATCATAAGGAAATTTTAGTTACATGATAGATTTTTCTTATTGTTCACAAATTAGATTTTGAAACGGGTGCAATAGGTATCATTTCATTGTTGTTTTTGGTAAATGTATTAGCGATATTGAGGTATCTGTGCTCCATTAGTCATCCTGTCTTAGTTCATGACATATTGACGTAAGCAGCATGCTTAGACAGTAAAGCATGGAGCAACAACTTTTCTGATCAGTTCATCTAATCGGATCGTCTGAATTCACCTGATCAGATCATCGGAATTCACCCGATCGGATCGTTTGAATTCACCCGATCAGGCCGTCTGCAGTGACCTGATCGGATCGTTAAGGTCAACTGATCAGACTGACAGATCGTCTGAAGTCACCATCGGAAGTCACGTGATCAACCACATCTGAATTCACCTCATCACATCGTCTGAATTCACCTGATCAGATCATTTGAATTCACCTGATCGGACTGTTTGAATTCACCTGATCATGCCGTCTGTATTGACCTGATCGGATCGTCTAAAGTCACCTGATCGGATTTATAGATCGTCTGAAGTCACCAACTGAAGTCATGTGATCAGACATGTCTGAATTCACCGAATTGGATCGTCTGAATTCACCTGATCGGACCGTTTGAATTCACCTGATCAGGCCGTCTGCAGTCACCTGATCGGATCGTCTAAAGTCAACTGATCAGACTGACAGATCGTCTGAAGTCGCCATCTGAAGTCATGTGATCAGTCACGTCTAAATTCACCTGATCAGATCATCTGAATTCACCTGATCATGTTATGAACTTGATCAGAACGTGTTAAGAGCATGTTAACATGCGTTTCGTGTTCGTATAAAAGGCCAGTGAAGAAGTCTTGCTGAAGTAGCGACAAGAAGTACGCAAATTGCCGCGACAGTGGGTAACAGGTGCGTATCAATGCATGGACATCAGACCATGCTAGATTTACATCTGGAGTACCACAGGGCTCCATTCCCGGCCCTCCCTGATTTCTTATTCGTATGAATGCCTCTACTACCTTGTTTGTCTTGATATTTGCGGATTATACAAATACCGTGATACCTTGGTTTACGAACATTAAATTTATGAATATTTTACCTTGGCATACAAACTATTTTTCGGGATACACACCCAGCGCCACAATGAGTTGTGTCGTTCGTGAACGAGCGCGTTCTCCTCACAAGAAAATGGCAGCCAACCCATTTTTGTCCTCTATTCCCCGCCCTCAGTCTTCGGTTAAAGCCACATGATTGGTCAAGAACGCAGCTGTGAGGGGAGGTGGTTGAAACATTAAAGAGAGACACGACAGAGAGAGAGTGAGAAAATTGATTTCAATTTTGATAGTTCAAAGGCAGAGTGTAGACCGCAAGGTTAAAATTCCCATAAATCAGGCTCCACAAATAACCCACACAAGCCATCTGTACACTTGATGCAAAAAGCTATCAACCCAACTCAACAGAACACAATTGATGAGGAACTAGGTAAAATGATCGCAGTGAAAGCACCTACAAGGGGTCATTCCTCAAGATGGTGAAAGAAGAAGGCTACGTCATCAAGTGTTTAATGCTGATGAAAGCGGCCACTCCATTCCATCAAGCCACCGACCATCACAAAAGTAAATAAAATGACTTTATTATACAGTACAGTTCATATCTTTAATGATAATACCATAGCACATGTATTATACATAAAATAAGGTGTATTTTGTGTAGTTGTGTAGCAGAAAATTACATTTTATGGGGACCTGGGAACGGATTATTCTCATTTTAATGGTTTCCTATGGGAAATTACTTTTTGGGATACACACTTTTCGCCTTACACACTCTGGCTGGGAACCAATTAAGTTCCTAAGCCAAGGTATCACTGTATATAGTTTGGGCTTTACTGCACACTGAAGAAACCTTTTCCTCGAATAATCTGCAGATTTATTTACACAGTTCTTATTTATTAATTGATTTACACAATCCTATGTAGAACGTTTTGTGGCATTTTTTGTCCATATTTACTCTCGATGAAGAAATGAGGTGGGATGGATTTTTGAAACCCTACCTTGGTTCTAAAATCTCACCTGGACAATTTCTTTCTGTGTACTGGTTTTCCTTAGTCGCCAAACGACCGTTCACGATAAGGAAGATGTGAATGAACTCGGGGTAGATTGCATGGTAGTTTCTGGAAGATAAGTGTCAGATTAAATCAGGATCAGGATGTTTACAACTCTGAGTTGAAACGTACACGCACTCTGACTTCCGAACAACGTATGATTGCTCGGCGGGATATTTTTATGTCCTACTGTCATTAGCTATGGACACGCTGTGGTGTAAATGTCAACCATACAGTCAGGTTTAGTATTAGGGTAGGCGATAAAACTCATGAATCCACACAGGCCTCTGTTGACTTAGGGAAGAAAAGAAAGGGGGGGGGGGGGGGTAGCGTTGGGGTTTCCTTTCCTGAGTGCAACTACCAAGAGATGGAATGAAAATCCTGCAATGCTCCGCTAATCCTGAACTTCCCAGTGAAAACATTACACTTCCTCCCAGGCCAGATCCGGACTTGCTCAAAATGCCGAGCGCAGGCAAGGCGTAGTAGGGTGGGCTGCCGTGGTCAGGGGGTTGGGGGGGGGGGGGCAAACTGGAGACAGATGGGGTCACACGGACGGAAGGAGCATTCAAGGTGCAACTGACGTGTGCGCTGGACGATCACAATATAGGAAATGGCCGCTGGTTTGGACTGTGATTGGCAGATGGGCAATATTTGCAACACATGACATGATTTTTTGGTATAAGTAGAACAAAGAAGACCTTTGTTTCCTTACATTTGTACCTACAAAATAGTTTCGACTGGTTGTCAGCCAATCACAGGGCACTTTCTAGACAGTCCAGTGGTTTTCAATCTTGTTAACTCATTCACTGCCAGACGATGAGCAGAAATGTGAAGTGCCAGGGTTTTTGTCATTGTCACTTGAATTCCAGGACCCACGGAATATTGAGTTTTAGGACTACATAAACATTCAACGCAGCTGAAGAAACCTTAGACTCTCTACTCTCATCAGAAAAAAGAGTCAATTAAATGAATAAATAATGCACAAAGTAAATAAAAACACCAATGAATAAATAAACACAACACAAAAAAACAGAAACACACACACACGAAAGGGAGACGACAGAGCTTGAAACAAAAACACAAAAGTGCAAAAAAAAAAACCCCAAAGGTGAGAAAATGGATCGTAAAACACAGTGAAATTTGGACTTGTTCCGACTTTATTGATACTCTGTTCAAAGGCAGAGTGTAGACTGCAAGGTTAATCGATGAAAAGGTTTCTTCAGCCGTCGTCTGTACTTCTTTCAAAGAAAGTGTGTCTGCCGGCATCTGTTGCTGTTGCAATATCACAACTTCTAAGATGTAAAACCCAAAGCTCCATGAGACACTTTATGCAAAAAGCTATCCATTAAAAAAAACTGGGCACTTGACATACTGTAAATATGGGTTGATGCAATACAGCTACATATATCAATATGACTTTCTTGATTCTTGCACTATGTACAGTTTTTTTATGAAATAGTTGACATTTTTATTTTACTATGCTTACAATATCTTGTTTTCTATCCTTTCACCCCCCCCCCCCTCCCCCACCCAATCCACTTTCAAATTGCTGCTGTGGACTGCAAATTTCCCCATTGTGGGACGAATAAAGGTTTTCTGATTCTGATTCCATCAAGCTATCAACGACCATCACAAAGGTAAATAAAACGACTTTATTATATAGTACAGTTTATTTCTTTAATTACAATATAATAGCACATTTATTAGACAAAAAATAAGGTGTGTTTTGTGTAGTTTTAAGGTTTATTTATTTGAAAATTATGTTTTATGGGGACATGGGAACGGATTATTCTCATTTTAACAGTTTCCTATGGGAAATTAATGTTTGGAATACACACTTTTCGCCTTACACACACTTTCTGGGAACCAATTAAGTTCGTAAGCCAAGGTATCACTGTACGTTGTCAACAGTGGCGGTCTTAGTCAAGAGCATCGTTATCTTCCTGTATTGGATACTATTTTTATTCACAGACGAGATTGACAGGTCCTTATACTTGTAGGAACAGTTTGAAACCGCTACCTTCTTTTTTCGAATCCTGCCCTTAACTGGCTATGCGACGCGTTAGCTACTCACTGGCTCCCGAAAAACTGGATTCATTAAGGAAACTATTACAGTTTGTTCTGCCAAAAACCAGTCCACCAAAAGCCAAAGACAACCCCATTTCGATGAAGGACCTTATACTGTGTGCCATGTAATTTTACAAAATTGAGGAAGGTAATATTATAATTCACAGCGAGACATACAAATAACTCGCTGCCAAATGTACTTTTACAGTGTTTTCATAGATAAAAATTAGTTTAATAGAACCAAGACATTGTTCATTGCAAAGCCAAAGAAATATTGTTCCAGATTTCTGTTTTTCAACTTCCATATGCGGAAGCCTCGGAACCGCGAAGCTATTACCGCATAATTATCGACCGACAGACGAGACAATCGTTTTCATCCCGCTTCTTCTTATTGTCCCCTTTCAAGACCACTGACGCTTTTCTATGCATCCATTCATCTACTTCTTTCTTTCCTTTCCTCTTCCTTTCAAAGTCAAAGTCAGCTTTATTGTTCAATATGCTAATATGCATGACATACAGCACAGATGAAATTACTGTCCTCTCGGACCCGGCGTGCAAGGCACTTATAATGACTTTAACAAACATAATAAACACGAAAACGCCAATTTCATAACTTTGCTGCTGTTTAATGTAAATTTCTCCACTGCGAGACGAATAAAGGTAAATCCAATCCAATTTTATGATCTGCTCTATCATCACAAGGGTTGCTCGGGGTGCTGGAGCCTATCCCAGCTGACTTTGGGTTGTAGCCTGAGGACACCCTGAACTATTTGCCGGCCAATCGCAGAGCACACAGAGACGAACAACCATCCATGACCGCACTCATACCTAGGGACAATTTTGGGAGTGTTCAATCAGTCTCCCATGAATGTTTATGGCATGTGGGAGAAACCCGGAATATCCGGAGAAAACCCACGCGGACCCAAGGAGAACATGAAAACTCCAAACAGGGAGGCCGGAGCGGGATTTGAACTCACGACTTCTGTACTGTGAAGTCGGCGTGCTAACCACTTGACTAACAGGCCGCCCATGTATTTATTTATATATTTATGTATTTGTGTGTTTGTGTGATTATTTATTTCTATCAGAACCATCTTTATTGGCCAAGTACGTAGAACCCGTAAGGAATGTCTCCCGTAGAACACGCTGCACGAGTATCATCATAAAAAAGACATAATAATAATAATAATAATAATAATACATTTAATTTATAAGCGCCTTTCAAAACTCTCAAGGTCACTTTACAGTCACAGGATCAGTTTTTTTTCTGCGGGTGAGCAGCGGCAGCCACACGCGCCGGCATTCACTCAACCCGGAAGTAACTCAAATACATAGAAAGCTAGCTAGCTAGCTAATGGATACAATAATAATAATAATAATAATAATAATAATAATAATAATAATAATAATAATAATAATAATAATAAATTTGGTTTCTTGACAAATAAGTATGGAGGACACGAATACAAAATAATCTAATCTAATCTAATCTAATCTAATTGAATTCCTTCATGTAAGTGGTAAATGGTGGTAAGTGGTAATTAAATGTTTGCTGGATTGGGTGCGTATGGATCGGTAGTTGGAAAAGGTGGTGAGCAGGGTGTGGAGGGTCCAATAGGAATATTATTTATTGATTATTATTTATTATTGCAGGCACTCACAGGTTGGTGATAAAAATCTAAACGCGCTTGAACATTAAACATGCTCAAGGTCAAAGTTCGCCACTACACGAAATGAAGTAAAGGGGACTTTACATTTAGATTCAAACCACAACGTCTTTCAGGAAACCAGGCAACAGCCCCCCCCCCCTCCTAAATATTTGTTGACTCTTCTGTTGACTGCTTGGATTGATGAACAGATCAATGCTCGTCTTCCAACATGAACTCATTTTTCCCAATGAGGCAAAACATCTAAATCTTAGGTGACAATTTGTCCTTGCGCGTTTGCCTCCAGCTCCAATGTGATGAGTTTTCCCTCGTCACAGGGTTGCCATGTGCAGAAGATTTTTCGGTACTTTTTGTTTCTTTCTTGGAAGGGAATACGGTGTGTTTTGTTTAACGTGGATTGTAATGGTATCATCTTTTCTGTTCTATTTGTGAGTGGAACCATTCGTGAGCAAATCACATTTGTTGGTGCACAAATACTGAATGACTCAATTTGCTTTTACACACACACACACTATTTTTATGGTAAACACACTCACACACGCATACACACCATGCAAAAGGTTTGTAGTATTTTAGATTTTTAACTCATTCACTACCAGACATGTGCAAAAATGTGGCCATTCTAAAGAAAAAACAGTTAATCCCTCAATGATATGGGTCTGGAGTTATATGAGCTTGAAATGTGAGCAGCTGTCCAAAAAAACAATGCAATACATACATGTTGATTTATATAGCGCTTTCACAACAGCTGAAGCGCTAACATGGAAAAAAGGTGAATGCTGCCCCCTTGCGGAAAGGAAAAAAACATTGCGAGAGGCCATGGCCAGCGCTTTATCGGCACCCAAACTAGAAAAAAACAAAACTCAAACAAATTCGGGAATGGCGTCTATGTCATATTTTCAATTCCCGAATACATTCGTGAATGGCAGTGAATAAGTTAATTATGTAGACTGCAAGGTTAAAATATCCCATCAATCAGGCTGCACAAACAACCCGCACAAGCCATCTGTACACTTGATGCAAAAAGCAATCAACCCAGCTAAACAGAAGACAATTGATGAGGAACTAGATAAAATTATCACAGAGAAAGCGCCGACAAGGGATCATTCCTCAAGACGGTGAAAGAAGGTTACGTTCCTCATCAAGTGTTTAATGCTGGTGAAACCGGCCACTGCACTCCATCAAGCCATCAACGATCATCACAAAGGTAAATAAAATGATTTTATTATGCAGTACAGTTTATTTCTTTAATTATAATACCATAGCACATTTATTATATGTAAAATAAGGTATATTGCGTGTAGTTTTAAGGCAGAGAAAATTAGAAAGTAGAACATTATGTTTTATGGGGACCTGGGAACGGATTATTCTCATTTTAATGGTTTCCTATGGGAAATTACTTTTTGGGATACACACTTTTCACCTTACACACTCTGTCTGGGAACCAATTAAGTTCGTAAGCCAAGGTATCACTGTACATCTAAATCGCTTGTTATTGGCCCAGCTTTGTATGTATACATTTTATATATATATATATATATATATATATATATATATATATATATATATATATATATATATATATATATATATACAGTGAGACCTCAACTTACAAACACCTTATCTTACAAACTTTTCGTCTTACAAATGTCAAATTTCTGAAAATTAAACCTTATAATAAGCATTATTTTCATAATACACATCCACCACGGCTGGCGGAGTGATCTTCGGCGGAAGCACACGACCGAACAACACCAGAGGTTAAGTTACCAACAGTCCTCATGTAATGTGCCTCTCTTTCCAAACAGCAATTCCCTTTGACCTTCGATCTCCAACGCCATTCCATCAAGCCATCAATGAACATCACAAATGTAAATAAAGTGACTTGATGATACAATTCAGTGTATTTCTTTCATTACAATACAATAGCACATTTATTATACATAGAATAAGGTATGTTGTGTGTAGTTTTAAGGCTTAATTAGTTGAAAAGTATCTTTTGTGGAAATCGGGCAACGGATTATTCCCATTTTAATGGTTTCCTATGGGAATTTTTTTTTTGAGATACACACTTTTCGCCTTACACACTCTGCCTGGGAACCAATTAAGTTCGTAAGTTGAGGTCTCACTGTATGTATATATATATATATATATATATATATATATATATATATATATTTTTTTTTTTTTTTTCGATGAAGCAGGTGACAGACTTGGCAAAATTCTGCACAGGCTTGAAGTATAGAATTAGCTGGTCGTTTATTGCATCGCTGTAAAGTCGGCTGGTCCGTCGCTAGCACTGGCTGCTTTTCTGACTTTAAGCATCTTGGAGTGATGTTACGCTAAAAAGTGCCAGCAAACACTTGCCATGTCGTGTACCTCGTTGGCAGTACAACCTTGGTCACGTCAAACTCTCTTTAACCTGAATCAACCTAATGATAGGACTAATGGAAATGACAGATCGTCTTGAATCGCTAGTTGCTAATAGCTGTGCACTCCATTGTTTAAGTGCTACGGCTAACTTGCTAGCTTGGTGTACGGGAGTCGATAGGTTGCGTCATAAACACAAAATGATACAAGATTACTGTGTTGCTTTGTGTAAGCGGGTTCGCTAAATCTCGTCTCGTCGGAAGTCGAATAAATCAGGGGGGCGATGGTATGAGATCAGCATTTAGTGTGAATATTTCTTCATCTATTTATCTATCTATCCAGCTATCTAGTTAACTAGCCTTTTGTTGTCTATTTGCTATCTAGCTCCCTGGCCGGCTATCTAGCTAGCTATCTATTAGCTATATAGCTATCTAGCTGTTGGCTAGCCATATAGCTAGCTAGCTCCTTGATATCTATTGGCTAGCTAACTCGCTTTCTATCTATTTGAGTTACTTCCGGGTTGAGTGAACGCTGGCGCGTGTGGCTGCCGCTGCTCATCCACAGAAAAACTTATCCTGTGACTGTAAAGTGACCTTGAGAATTTCGAAAGGCGCTTATAAATGAAATTATGATTATGATTATGATTATGATGATGATGATGATGATGATGATGATGATGATGATGATTGTGATTATGATGATGATGATGATGATTATTATTATTATTATTATTTTGAGTGCCTCTCGTTGATTCTCATACGACTGATTCGCAGCAGCGCATGCTCCTTAGGTCTATAGCCAGGCATGGCTAGTCGAACAAGAAAATACGATTTGCTCATTTCATTACAATTCCAAAGACAAAGAAAAGTGTTAATAATAATAATAATAATAATAATAATAATAATAATAATAATAATAGTAACACATTTTATTTTCAAGCACCTTTCAAAGCTCTCAAGGACACTTTACAGTCACACAGACAAGCATAGAAAAAGGATACAATAATAAATAAATAAAATACAATTATAAATAGAGACAAGAGATAAAGCTACACAGAAAATATATAGCTATATATCTTGCTAAAAGCTAGCTAGCTAGCTACATAGCTAGCCAGCCAGCTAGAAAAGTGACTGTAATCAATTTATAAACGCAACCATGAGCAAGACCAAACCGTGAGGTGATTCCATGTTGTTTACCAAGATGATTAGATAAACAACAACAACAACAACACAAGTGTTTTCATCTTTACCCACATGGCTGAACTTTGTTTTGAAGTGACTTTGTCAAACCCGTTTGTTACGAGAACATAAGCAACTCTAAAATCTAATTTCTTAGGAAATTCTTCATGCTACTTGTGAGGAGACAGGCAAAAACACACACACACACACACACACACACACACACACACACACACACACACACACACACACACACACACACACACACACACACACACACACACACACACACACACACACACACACACACACACACATACAGCAACTGGAGTTACAGCAGCCACTGATTTCTTCTTGATGTCAACCAGACATGAATCGCCACTTTCAATCTGTTTTGTACGCCCCCCCTTAAAAAAAGTCACTCAATCATCCAGCTACTGGTGCCAATTAGCTTTGAAAAGTGTGGTTAATTCCCTCCCCGGTGCTTAAACTACACCGGAGAGAAAGCGCATAACAAATCACTCGGGCTTCCTACCAAGTTCTGCTACACAGACGGGACACTTCAATGACATGACGGAAAATGAGGACTGTTTCTTTGAACGTTCCACTGACATCCATTCCAACATGCCAGCGGCGTTCTAAGAAAGGGGTTTGATTTATGAAGAAAAAAAAATTTAAAGCATCGCAGCCGCACGACGGGTGAAGCTGCGCTGTGGAATATCGGGGGCAGGACGTTCTGGCTCTATCTGGAGAAGGGTTGACACTAGTTGTTGTCACTAGAATTACGGGAATGCCAATGGAACAAGACCAGAGGGTCATAATAATAATAATAATAATAATAATAATAATAATAATAATAATAATAATAATAATAATAATAATAATCATAATCATAATAATAATAATACTCCCTTTGCTGCAGTGAAATGTAAATTTCAAAATCCAAATCCTAATAGTAATAATAACAACAATAATAATAACAATAACAATAATAATAACATTAATAATAATAATAATAATAATAATAATAATAATCACTTAGCTGCTGTGACATTTAAATTTCTCCACTGCAAGACTAATAAAGGCAAATCCAAATCAAAAATCCAAATAATAATAATAATAATAATAATAATAATAATAATACTCACTTTGCTGCAGTGAAATGTAAATTTCAAAATCCAAATCCTAATAGTAATAATAACAACAATAAAAATGACAATAATAATAATAATAATAATAATAAGAACAATAATAATAATAATAATAATAATAATAATAATAATAATAATAATCACTTAGCTGCTGTGACATTTAAATTTCTCCACTGCAAGACTAATAAAGGCAAATCCAAATCAAAAATCCAAATAATAATAATAATAATAATAATAATAATAATACTCACTTTGCTGCAGTGAAATGTAAATTTCAAAATCCAAATCCTAATAGTAATAATAACAACAATAAAAATGACAATAATAATAATAATAAGAAGAAGAAGAACAATAATAATAATAATAATAATAATAATAATAATAATAATAATAATCACTTAGCTGCTGTGACATTTAAATTTCTCCACTGCGAGACTAATAGAGGCAAATCCAAATCAAAAATCCAAATAATAATAATAATAATAATAATAATAATAATAATACTCACTTCGCTGCAGTGAAATGTAAATTTCAAAATCCAAATCCTAATAGTAATAATAACAACAATAATAATAACAATAATAATAATACAGTAAAATCTCGTTATATCGATATCGGATATATCGATAGTCCCGGTTATATCGATACTATTTCTATGCACGCACGGAGAAAATTACATGCAAACAGGGTCGGATATATCGATAGTCCCGGTTATATCGATATTTTTTCGGACTCCCTTGAATATCGATATAACGAGACTTTACTGTAATAATAATAATAACCACTTTGCTGCTGTGACATTTAAATTTCTCCACTGCGAGACTAATAAAGGCAAATCCAAATCAAAAATCAAAATAATAATAATAATAATAATAATAATAATAATACATTTCATTTATAAGCGCCTTTCAAAACTCTCAAGGTCACTTCACAGTCACAGGATAAGTTTTTAGACACAATAGACACAATTTAGGTAGACACAATTTTGCAGAAGTAACAATTAGGGTTTTATCGTTGAGGTTGCGTCGGAGCAGGTAATAGTGGTTTTCTCATTGCCAATGTACTCGGAGGTGGCTTTGATAACAAACACTTTCCCCTCATCACTGACATCCCATCACATGCTTCTTTCACCGTTTGGAATGTAATTCTTGGAAGCAAGAGAACATCAGACAGTTCAGGTATGAGATAATAGTCAAAGTCAAAGCAAAGTGTATCAGCACGTGTGTCAGCACGTTTAAGATGAGAGGACAGGAGGTGACGAAATGGATGAAGATGACACAATTGAGCATTTTCAAAACACACTACGTTTCTCCCATAGCAGATCAAGCTCTGATGTATGTATTATCTCTTTGTGGTGTTTCTTATCTACCAGGTCTTATCCAAAAGAGTCTTTAAAAGTCTTCTAGTGTCAACAGACGTTGTTGTGGTTCACTCCACTTCAGAGTCAGTGACAATGTGACTGCGACCGCGATGCCTTGTCTGTCTCGACATGTGTCTCGGGCGATTGGTTGGCAATGTGTCTTGGGTGTAGGATGCTATTGGGAAGTCCAAGTAAATGTACCGCATTTCCCGCAGTATAAGGCCATCCTAAAAGCATTCAATTTTCCCAAAAGCCGACAGTGCGCTTATTATAACGATCAATAGAGTGATATCTCGGTTTTACGAACCCATTGGCTTACGAACGTTTCGGTTTACGAACGTTAAATTTATGAACATTTTACCTTGGCATACGAACTTTTTTCGGGATACACAGGGAGCTGCCTCAATGAGTGATGTGTCATTCGCGAATGAGCCTGTTCTAACAACAAAATCACAGTCGACTGTTTTTGTCTTCTATTCCCAGCCCCCAGTCTTCGATTAAAGCCATGTGATTGGTCAAGAAAGCAACAGTGTGGGAGACGGGGGTTTACAGACAGAGAGAGAGTGAAGCCGTTCTCCAAAAAGAAAATGGCGGCCGACTTTTTTTCCCCTCTCTTCCCCGCCCCCAGTCTTCGGTTAAAGCCACGTGATTGGTCAAGAACGCAGAAGTGAGGGGAGGTGGTTTAAACATTAAAGAAACAGGCAGACGGCAGGGAGAGTTTTAACTATATATAAAGTATCACAGAGAAAGCACCTACAAGGGATCATTCCTCAAGATGGTCAAAGAAGAAGGCGACGTTCCTCATCAAGTGTTTAACGCTGATGAAACCGTCCACTCCATTCCATCAAGCCATCAACGACCATCAAAAAGGTAAAAACAATTTTATTATAGAGTACACTTTATTTCTTTAATTATTTAGTTGAAAATTATGTTTTATGGGGACCTGGGAACGGATTATTCTCATTTTAATGGTTTCCTCTGGGAAATTAATGTTTGGAATACACACTTTTTTGCCTTACACACACTTTCTGGGAACCAATTAAGTTCGTAAGCCAAGGTATCACTGCATAAACCCCACCTAAAAGCATTAAATGTTCCCAAAAGCCGACAGTACGCTTTTTATATGGATCATTATTCAGATTTTTGGGACGTATTAAATTAAATGTTCTGGAAAGTGCTTTTTTACAGCTCTGGCTGTTGTGAAAGATCTCTATCAAGAAAGCTGTATCGTATCGTATCATGTTCTATCGTATCGTATTGTATTGTATTCCATTTCGCGTTGCTAGATCTAGTGGGGTCTGGCACCATCACCTCTGGACATTAGTGATTATATAAATAGGGCCAAAGCTACCGGCAAAAATTTTAGTTCAATGATGAAACTTTTCGGATGACGAGCGAAACGTCCGACACCTTCAAAGAAGTACAGATGACAGAAGTACATCGATGACTGTTGTTGATGTTAAAATGAACGATAGGGGGAGCGAGATTTCTCCAGTCCACCTCAAGACGGTTTCATAACAGGAGTCAGTTCAAGCGATCGGATCTTTACGACGCAACAGTGGCCTTCCGGGGCGGCGATGTGGAGCTGCAAGGTGGGCTGGAAAGTGTCCAAGCGATGCTGTGAAAGTCATTTGTGCGATGAGTTTTTTATTGGATGTAACGCAAGGCCGAGTTCTGTTTGGATTGGAAATGTATCAGTGACTCAACAAGAGGTTTTTTTCTGTGCTCATAACCCGGCGGAAAGCACCATTCCCTCTTCTGCTTTGTACCGCTTCCACCTCATTCATGTTGAGTCACAAACGAGTGGACAAGTAATGAAGTGGGGGTGTTCCCCCACAAATAACTCATTGTGGTACAGTGATACCTTGGTTTACAAACCCCTTGGCTTACAAACTTCGGTTTACGAACGTTAAATTGATGAACATTTTATATTGGCATACGAACTTTTTTCGGGATACACACGAAGCTGCCTCAATGAGTGATGTGTCGTTCGCGAACGAGCCCGTTCTTCTAACGACAAAATGGCAGCCGACTGTTTTTGTCCTCTATTCCCCGCCCCGAGTCTTCGGTTAAAGCCACGTGATTGGTCCAGAACGCAGGAGTGAGGGGAGGTGGTTTAAACATTAAAGAAACAGGCAGACGACAGTGAGAGAGTTTCAACTTCGAGTTCAAAGGCAGAGTGTAGACTGCAAGGTTAAAATATCCCATCAATCAGGCTCCACAAACAACCGGCACAAGCCATCTGTACACTTGATGCAAAAAGCTATTAACCCAGCTAAACAGAACACAATTGATGAGGAACAAGGTAAAATTATTGCAGAGAAAGCACCTACAAGGGATCATTCCTCAAGATAATGAAAGAAGGTTACGTTCCTCATCATGTGTTTAATGCTGAGGAAACCCACTCCATTCCATCAAGCCATCAACGACCATCACAAAGGTAAATAAAATGACTTTATTATACAGTACAGTTTATTTCTTAAATTATAATACCATAGCACATTTATTATACATAAAATAAGGTAGATTTTGTGTAGTTGTGTCGTAGAAAATTGCGTTTTATGGGGACCTGGAAACGGATTATTCTCATTTTAATGGTTTCCTATGGGAAATTAATTTTTGGGATACAAACTTTTCGCCTTACACACTCTGTCTGGGAACCAATTAAGTTCGTAAGCCAAGGTATCACTGTACTCTTGGAAGCAACGATTGGCCAAGATAAAGTAAACGTGCAGTGTTGGTCCCACGTTGAAAAAGCTGCGGATCAAACCGCAGTCAAATGACCATTTATTTTTACCAGTAACATCAACTTAACTTTATGGGGCTCTTTAAAAAGAACCACAGCTGCGTATAAAGGATCGCACATTGAGAATATAAAAAAATACAATAAAATAAAACTAAAAATAATTTGATAACTAACCAGAGAATGAAAAATGTGTTTAAGGGTTATACCAATGGTCAGTCATTGCTGAAAACCAGTAAACCCTCGACTGGTTGGTAGCCATTTGGAGGAAAAAAACTAAATAAACAAACAAATAAATAAATAAATAGAACATGATAAATCAATACATAAATAACTAAATAAATTCACACATACAAAACTTACCAATAATAAATAAATGAATAATGTGTGCTAAATATATAGACAGATATGATAAATAAATGCATACATAAAAAAACTACCAAATCTTAATAAATAAATAAATAAATAAATAGTGTGCCAAATAAATAAAATAAATATGAATAAATGAATACACGGTGAATGAATAAATAAATAAACACAAATAAAATAATAATGAATAAAAACATGTTTTTAGAATTTGAAAATAATAGTTCTATAAAAATATATAAAAATGTGAGTGATAAATAAATAAATGAATAAATAAATAAATAAAATTTGACAAATAAATAAATAACTAAATTAAATTAATAAATAAAAACCATGTTTTTAGAATTTGAAAATAATCCCAGAAATATATAAAAATAAATAAATACAATGTAATGAATAGATGAATAAATGAATAAATATTAATAATAATAATAAAAAAAATAAATACAAATAAATGAATAAATAAATAAATAAAAACCATTGTTTATTGAATTTTAAAATAAATCTAAAAATATACAAAATAAATAAATAAATCATAATAAATAAATAAATAAATAAATAAATACATATGATTTTAGAATTTGAAAATAATCCAAAAATTCCAGACAGGCAGATCAGAACCAAGATTTGAACCCAAGACTAGTGAGGAAGACTTGCTACTGTACATCACGCTGCAATATCCTACCCCTGTTGACATGTTCTTCATTATCAGTGAACAAAGCAATTTTTTAAAAATCACGGAAATCGCAGTGTATCCGAATATTAACTCAAAAGTCGATCATGGAAATGAACTAAACAAACCACACAAAGTACAAAATAATCATGTGGTGAAAATGATTCCCTTTGTTGTCATGGCGCCCTCTGGCAATGAATCCCAATTAGGCACTTGAACACGCTGCCTCAGTCAACACACATTTGTGGGATGAGTTTGAGAACCGAGCATGTGGTTTGCAGAAGAAAAAAAAAATCATGCCAAAAACCTTCCCCTCACCGATGCCAAACATTGAATTGTCTGTTCCCATTGGCACTTGTTTTGAGCTACTGCTCCAACAATCTGCCCGTCACATTTGACTTATCTTCCCCTTCGAGTTCCACAACTGGAAATGTCGGAAACGGGCCATTGGTGTGGGCGCCTTTGAGAAGTTGCCTCACCCTTCCCGGTCAAGGTTTGCCAAACAACATTGGTGTTCACAATACAGTGATACCTTGGCTTACAAACTTAATTGGTTCCCAGATAGAGTGTGTTAGGCGAAAAGCGTGTATCCCAAAAATTAATTTCCCATAGGAAAGCATTAAAATGAGAATAATCCGTTCCCAGGTCCCCATAAAACATAATTTTCTACTTTCTAATTTTCTAAGGCATAAAACTACACAAAATATACATTACTTTATGTATAATAAATGTGCTATGGTGTTATAATTAAAGAAATAAACTGTACTGTATAATAAAGTCGTTTTATTGACCTTTGTGATGGTCGTTGATGGCTTGATGGAATGGAGTGGCCGGTTTCATCAGCATTAAACACCTGATGAGGAACATAGCCTTCTTCTTTCACCATCTTGAGGAATGATCCCTTCTAGGTGCGTTCTCTGCAATAATTTTACCTTGTTCCTCATCCATTGTGTTCTGTTTAGTTGGGCTGATAGCTTTTTGCATCAAGCGTACAGATGGCTTGTGCAGGTTATTTGTGGAGCCTGATTGATGGGATATTTTAACCTTGCAGTCTACACTCTGCTTTTGAACTAGTTGAAACGAGTCCAGATGTCACTGTTTTCTATCAATTTTTTGACTCTCTTTTTCCCTCCACTTCAACCTTCGTTTATCTGGGAGGGAATCCTTCGCCCTTTAAACGACCTCTGGGGGGACCCTGACTACTGCGCAGACAAGGCTTGGCTTTTCATCGTTGGGACACGGAGAATATTATGTGTACAAAGATTGAGTTTCCCAAATCACGGAAAAGCAGTTGCGGAACGCCGGGAAGACTGCGAACGGGAGACTTCGGGATCGCTGACGAGTTCCCGAATGACTAAGTGAGGACTGTTTTTACAAACAACCGTAGAATCGAGTGGAAGGCGTCGGTCAGATCGAGGGGAGACGTACAGTAAGTCGTTTCAAGTGCACGGTGACGGATGGACGGACTCTCGGAGAGACGGTTCACGGTTCAGGAAAACCAGGTTAAGTGCGCAGGAAGGAACCAGACTTCCTGTTCGGGTTGTAAATAGTCGCGATTAAAGATTTAGCGTGGGTGCTCATTCATTTGATGAAACGGGAAATACAACGGGGGTGTAGGAGGGGGTCACCTGAGGTCATATGATTCAGAATTCAGGACATACAGTGATACCTCTGTTTACGAATCCCTTGGTTTACGAACTTTTCGGTTTACGAACGTTAAATTTATGAAAATTTAACCTTGGCATACGAACTCTTTTTCGGGATACACACGGAACTGCCACAATGGGAAAACAAGAAAACCCAACAAGAAAATGGCAGCCGACTGTTTTTGTCCTCTATTCCCCGCCCCCAGTCTTTGGTTAAAGCTACGTGATTGGTCAAAAACGCAGCAGTGAGGGGGGGGGGGGGTTACAGACAGAGAGAGAGTCAGCCTGTTCTTCTAACAAGAAAATGGCTGCCAACTTTTTTGTCCTCTATTCCCCGCCCCCAGTCTTTGGTTAAAGCCACATGATTGGTCAAGAACGCATCAGTGAGTGTGTGTGTGTGGGGGGGGGGTTGAACATTAAAGAGACAGGCAGACGACAGAGAGAGAGAGTTATAAAATGGACAGAAAATAGTGATTTTTTCAACTTTGATAGATCAAAGGCAGAGTGTAGACTGCAAGGTTAAAATGTCCCATCAATCAGGTTCCACAAAGAACCCACACAAGCCATCTGTACACTTGATCCAAAAAGCTATCAACCCAGCTAAACAGAACACAATTGATGAGGAACAAGGTAAAATTATCGTAGAGAAAGCACCTCCAAGGGATCATTCCTCAAGATGGTGAAAGAAGAAGGCTACGGATTATTCTCATTTTAATGGTTTCCTATGGGAAATTACTTTTTGGGATACACAGTTTTCGCCTTACACACTCTGCTGCGAACCAATTAAGTTCGTAAGCCAAGGTATCACTGGACCTTGATGCCTCGGATTTCCTGGTCGAAGGCCTCGCCGTGGGTTTCAAACTCTTTCCATTACAGTTCATCCACGCCAAAATCATTCGAGGCGACTTTTGTAGACTTGGCTTGACACGGTCACGCTGAAACAGGAAAAGGGCCTTTCGCAAAATAATTTCCACATAGTTGTCCAATTAAATTGTCCAAAAAATGTCTTGGAAAGATTAGGACTCCGGAGGATCCAGGGGCAAGTTAAAAAAAATAAAAATAAAAAAAATAAAGAATGTGCTTGAGAGGGATTTTGTTTGTTGTTTATTATGCGAAAACCAGCTCACGCCAAGAAAAAAAAAAAACGGAAATTCAAGCAGAGGATTTTCTGCTTGTCCGACGGAAACAGGATAAGGCGACGATCCGGGTCGGTGACGTACCTCTGACTTCCTTCCGAGTGACGTCGGTTGCTAAAAACATCCGGAATACTGCCTCATACATTTTCACTGCCGGCTAGTTTCAAAGGAACTTGCCAAACAGCGTTTTGACTGCGCTTTCGAGACCCACAAAATGTCTCCGTAAGGCTTTATCCGACTTTCAAAATAATTGCTGCGTTGTACTCAGGTGGAAGTGGCTTTTAACTTTGGAGAAATGCCTTCCAGGACAAAGCCTACGTCACTCACTCCACATATGACCAAAATCTGACCTGGCGGCCAAATGTCAATTTTCATCTGACCCGCAGCCTCCGTCATAAAATCAATAACGTCTGGCCCGCATGTAGAATGAATAGCCATCTATTAACTATCTATTAATAGTCTAGCTGGATGGCTAGCTGTCTAGCTAACTATCTATTAGCTAGCAAGCTAGCTTTCTATCTATTTGAGTTACTTCCGGGTTGAGTATCATTACTATTATCATTATTATTATTATTATCCTTTGGGCAGTAGCGCCGTTATCTGCGTGTGCTAAGTGCTGCCATTAGGCTCAATTAGAACAACAAATTCATATAATTATAATGATGATGATAACAACAACAACACTAATACTACTACTACTACTAATAATAGCAATAATAATATTAATACATTTCATTTATAAACGCCTTTCAAAACTCTCAAGGTCACTTTATAGTCACATGATCAGTTTTTCTGTGGGTGAACAGCGGCAGCCACACACGCCAGCGTTCACTCAACCTGAAAGTCACTAAAATGGATAGAAAGCTAGCTAGCTGGCTAATAGATGATAACAATAACAATAATAATAATAATAATAATAATAATTGTAAGTTTACATTGAAATTTAAATTAATTTTTAAAGCAAATAGTATTGTTTATATCATAAAAAATACACACAATACAATACAATACATATTGATTTATATCACGCTTTAATATCCTGACTGTGAAGTGTCCTTGAGAGTTTTGAAAGGCGCTTATAAAAGAAATGTATTATTATTGTTATTATTGTTATTATTATTATTATTATTATTATTATTATTATTATCATCATCATCTATTAGCCAGCTAGCTAGCTTTCTATTTATTTGAGTTATTATTATTATTATTATTATTATTATTATTATTATTATTATTATTATTATTATTATTATTATTATTATTATTATTATTATTATTATATAACAGCTGAAGCTGGAACAAAGTGCTTAACATGGACAATTATCATATACAGGAAATAAAGCAGTCACAAAGATAGTAAAAAGCATCAGGGAGTAAAACAATATGGAAAAAGAATTTGCGAATCTGCGTGTTTTCGCACCGTATAACAATGTCACCATTTTGAATGTCGGATTGGATTCCTCCGAAACGTCTGCAAGCCTCGGACCCCCAAGTTCGCCACGACCGGGCCTTCCTTCGCTGTTTCTTTTTCAACACCCATCTTTAGTTTTGATCTTAATCCTTTCCAGAGTGCACAAATGAAGCGCATACGACCCAGTACAATGAATAACAGCGGGCCCGAAATTCTGAAGAATCGCTGATGCTTTCCATGAAGGTTAACTTTAAAAACCTCTGGCGCGTAGCGACGGGGGGAACAGAAAATGATTGCCAGACTTTTGCACCCAATTAAAGGTATTAAAACTGAGAAAGAAAATAAAGCATAAAAAAATATTCACTGGGATCAGTAATCACTCTGCAATGTCGGAGTTGTTTGCCGGCCAGATCGCAACTTTATTGATGTGGAATTAATAATATTAATAAATAATAATAATAATAATAATAATAATAATAATAATAATAAGAAGAAGAAGAAGAAGAAGAAGAAGAAGAAGAAGAAGAAGAGAAGTAGAAGAAGAAGGAGAAGGAGAGGGAGAAGGATAGGGAGAAGAAGGAAAGGGGGGAGAAGAAGAAGAAGGAGGAGGAGGAGAAGATGAAAGAGGAGAAGCACAAGAAGAACAAGAAGAAGAACAAAAAGATTAACAAAAAGAAGAAGAAGAAGAAGAAGAACAAAAAGAAGAACAAAAAGAACAAGAAGAACAAAAAGAACAAGAAGAAGAAGAACAAGAACAAGAAGAACAAGAAGAAAAAGAACAAAAAGAACAAGAAGAACAAGAATAAAAAGAAGAACAAAAAGAAGAACAAGAAGAACAAAAAGATGAACAAAAAGAAGAAGAAGAAGAACAAAAAGAAGAAGAACAAAAAGAACAAGAAGAACAAGAACAAGAACAAAAAGAACAAGAAGAAGAACAAGAAGAACAAGAAGAAGAACAACAAGAAGAACAAGAATAAAAAGAACAAAAAGAAGAACAAGAAGAAGAACAGGAACAAGAACCAGAACAAGAAGAACAAGAACAAAAAGAAGAACAAGAAGAAGAACAAGAATAAAAAGAACAAAAAGAAGAACAAGAAGAAGAACAAGAACAAGAACCCAGAACAAGAAGAACAAAAAGAAGAACAAAAAGAAGAAGAACAAAAAGAAGAAGAACAAGAAGAACAACAAAAAGAAGGAGAACAAAAAGAACAAGAAGAAGAAGAAGAACAAGAAGAAAAAGAAGAAGAAAAAGAAGAAAAAGAAGAACAACAACAAGAACAAGAAGAACAAGAACAAGAAGAAGAAAAAGAACAAAAAGAACAAGAAGAAGAACAAGAATAAAAAGAAGAACAAAAAGAAGAACAAGAAGAACAAAAAGATGAACAAAAAGAAGAAGAAGAACAAAAAGAAGAAGAACAAAAAGAACAAGAAGAACAAGAACAAGAACAAGAACAAAAAGAACAAGAAGAAGAACAAGAAGAACAAGAACAAGAAGAAGAACAAGAATAAAAAGAACAAAAAGAAGAACAAGAAGACCAAGAACAAGAACCAGAACAAGAAGAACAAGAAGAACAAAAAGAACAAAAAGAAGAAGAACAAAAAGAACAAGAACAAGAAGAACAAGAAGAACAAAAAGAAGAACAAAAAGAAGAAGAACAAAAAGAAGAAGAACAAGAAGAACAAGAAGAACAAGAAGAACAACAAAAAGAAGAAGAAGAACAAGAAGAACAACAAAAAGAAGAAGAAGAACAAGAAGAACAAGAAGAACAAGAAGAACAAGAACAAAAAGAAGAACAAGAAGAAGAACAAGAAGAAGAAAAATACATTTCATTTATAAGCGCCTTCCAAAACTCTCAAGGTCATTTTACAGTCACAGGATCAGTTTTTCTGTGGGTGAGCAGCGGCAGCCACACGCGCCAGCGTTCACTCAACCCGGAAGTAACTCAAATACAGTGATACCTTGGCTTACGAACTTAATTGCTTCAGAAAGTGTGTGTAAGGCGAAAGGTGTGTATTCCAAACATTAATTTCCCATAGGAAACCATTAAAATGAGAATAATCCGTTCCCAGGTCCCCATAAAAGATAATTTTCAACGAAATACGTCTTAGAACTACACACAATATACCTTATTATATGTCTAATAAATGTGTTATGGTATCCCCGAATGTATTCACATCTTCAACGAACGATTTTAATACGTTTTCCATATATAAGATTGCATACTGGTTTATAAGACGCATGATCAGACCGCAAAAATTGTAAAAGATTTTAGGTGCGCCTTATAGTACGGTATTTGACTCATTTACTGCCATCCCCGAATTGATTCGGGAATTGAAAATATTCTCGAATATGGAAAAGAAAGGGGGGGGGGGGAGGGGTCATACGCCGGGATGCGAAAAGATGCAAACGGAGCAAAACGACGTGACTCAGCTCACACGTGCTGGGCGCAATGGCAGCTGCTCACCTGCTCGCAGGTGGTCCTTTAAAGTTTACAAACAAAGCTGCCGTCGAGTGACTTTGCCGTGAGTCATCGTCACCTAGCGCGCAGGCCCGTCCGTGCTTGTGCACCTGTGTCAGGGCCACACGCCGTTTTACCGAAACGCGCCGGTGTCGTAAGTTTACACCGATACATTTGTCAGCTCCGTCACTTGGTATCCGCGGAAGGATAGCGGTCATGCTGAGACGATCGCCGAACAAGCAGAAGCTGACAACGATCAGGAGATTGTTGAGTGTGACATAAGAAAGGGTCCAAGTGCTCGGTATAATATGCTCAAAAGGAAAAGGAAAATAATAACCGCCAACTATTCATCCCGAGTAACAGATGCCAAGTCATGACTTAAATAGTACATACTGTTCTCATGCTGGCAACAGACGTACTGTACAGGCGGCGGTTCCAGCGAGATCTCGTCTCGATCTCGAGCACCTTCCAGTTTCCTATAATGTATTTATTTATTTATTTTTTTTCAAATACATTTATGAATTTTCAAATACTGTATGTTTAGAAATGTAATTTATTTATTGATTGATTTTCAGATGTATTTGTGTATTTATTTATCTATTTGTTTATTTATTTTCAGAAACATTTATAATTTATGTATTTATTTATGTATTTATGTATGTATTTATGAATGTATTTATGTATGTATTTAAGAATGTATTTATGAATGTATTTATTTATGTATTTATTTTCAAATACATTTATGAATTTTCAAATACTGTATGTTTAGAAATGTAATGTATTTATTGATTGATTGATTTTCAGATTTATTTATGTATTTATTTATCTATTTGCTTGTTTATTTATTTTCATATACATTTATAATTTATGTATTTATGTATTTATTTATGTATTTATGTATGTATTTATGAATGTATTTATTAATGTATTTATTTATTTATTTATTTATTTTCAAATACATTTATGAATTTTCAAATACTGTATGTTTAGAAATGTAATTTATTTATTGATTGATTGATTTTCAGATTTATTTATGTATTTATTTATCTATTTGTTTGTTTATTTATTTTCATATACATTTATATTTATGTATTTATTTATGTATTTATTTATGTATGTATTTATGAATGTATTTATTTATTTATTTATTTTCAAATACATTTATGAATTTTCAAATACTGTATGTTTAGAAATGTAATTTATTTATTGATTGATTGATTTTCAGATGTATTTATGTATTTATTTATCTATTTGTTTATTTATTTTCATATACATTTATAATTTATGTATTTATGTATTTATTTATGTATTTATGTATGTATTTATGAATGTATTTATGAATGTATTTATTTATTTATTTATGTATTTTCAAATACATTCATGAATTTTCAAATACTGTATGTTTAGAAATGTAATTTATTTATTGATTGATTGATTTTCAGATTTATTTATGTATTTATTTATCTATTTGCTTGTTTATTTATTTTCATATACATTTATAATTTATGTATTTATGTATTTATTTATGTATGTATTTATGAATGTATTTGTTTATTTATTTATTTATTTTCAAATACATTTATGAATTTTCAAATACTGTATGTTTAGAAATGTAATTTATTTATTGATTGATTTTCTGATTTATTTATGTATTTATTTATTTGTTTGTTTATTTATTTTCATATACATTTATATTTTTGTATTTATGTATTTATGTATTTATTTATGTATTTATTTATGTATGTATTTATGAATGTATTTATGTATGTATTTATGTATGTATTTATTTATTTATTTATTTGTGTATTTATTTATTAGTGTATTTATTTATTAGTGTATTTATTTATTTATTTAGTTTCAAATACATTTATAAATGTAATGTATTTATTGATTGATTTATTTTCATATTTATTTATGTATTTTGTTGTTTATTTGTTTATTTATTTTCATGTACATTTATCATGCCATATATTTATTTATTTTCAAATACATTAATGAATGAATTTATTTATTTATTTTCAAATATGTTTATACATGTAATTTCTTTATTGTTTTTCTTAATATTTATTTATTTATCTATTTATTTATTTACATATTTATTTATTTATTTATTTATTTATTTATTTATGTATGCAATTATTTTCAAATACATTGATGAATGGAATTGATTTATTTATTTTCAGATATACATTATATACTTTTATAATGTAATGTATGTATTTATTCATTCATTTATTTGTTTACATATAGATTTAAATGTAATTAATTTATTTATTTATAATGTAATTTATGGGTTTATTTATATATTTATTTTCAAATACATTCATAAATGCAATTTATTTATTGATTGATTTGTTTTCATATTTATTTATGTATTTGTTTTTTATATTTATGTATTTGTTAATATTTTATGTTTTATTTTGTTTGTTTATTTATTTTCAGATACATTTATCATGTAATGTATTTATTTATTTTCAAATACGTTTATAAATGTAGTTCATTTATTGATTGATTTTCATAATTATTTATCTATTTGTTTGTTTATTTATTTACATATTTATTTATGTACATATTTATTTATTTATTCGTTTGTTTATTTATGTATTTGTTTATTTATTTTCAAATACATTGATGAATGGAATTTATTTATTCTCATATATTCATTATATACGTTAATATAATGTAATGTATTTATTTATTCATTTATTTATGTATTTATTTACATATACATTTAAAATGTAATTTATGTATTTATGTATTCATGTATTTATGTATTTATGTATGCATTTATTTATTTGTTTATTTATTTATATATGTATGTATCTATTTATCCATGGTTCAATTTATTTATTTATGTATATTTATTTATTTTATTTCTATTTATGTATATTTTTTTATCTTATTTCTATTTATGTACAGTAGGTGTGTATGTATTTAGTTCGTTAGTTATTGTCATATACATTTATAAATGTTATTTATTTATTTATTTAGGTATTTATTTATTTAGTTTCAAATACATTTATAAATGTAATTTATTTATTTTCATATTTATTTATGTATTTTGTTTGTATTTGTGTTTGTCTTCTTATTTTGTTTTGTTTATTTGTTTATTTATTGTCATATACATTTATCATGTAATATATTTATTATATAAGACATTAATAAATGATTTTTTTATGTATTTTCAAATACGTTTATAAATGTAATTACTTTATTGATTGTTTTTAATATTTATTTTTGTATGTATGTATTTTTTTATATTTTATATGTTTTATTTTGTTTATTTGTTTATTTATTTTCATATACATTTATCATGTAATGTATTTATTTATTTTCAAATACATTCATGAATTGAATTTATTTATTTATTTTCTAATACGTTTATCAATTAATAAAGTAATGTATTTATTGATTGAATTTCATATTTAGTTATTTATCTGTTTGTTTGTTTATTTATTTACATATTTATTTATTTATGTATTTGTTTATTTATTTTCGAATACATTGATGAATGGAATTTATTTCTTTATTTTCATATATTCATGATATACGTTTATAATGTAATGTGTTTATTTATTCATTCATTTATTTATTTACATATACATTTAACATGTAATTTATTTATTTATGTATTTATGTATTAATGTATTCATGTATTTATGTATTTATGTATGCATTTATTTATTTATCTATGTATCTATTTATCCATGGATCAATTTATTTATTTTTGTATATTTATTTATTTTATTTCTATTTATGTACAGTAGGTGTGTATGTATTTAGTTCGTTAGTTATGTCATATACATTTATAAATGTTATTTATTTAGGGAGGGAAGGGAAAAGCCGAAAGGAAAAGAAGAAGAAGATTTTTTTATTTATCTATGGATTCATGTATGCTAGCTAGGTATCAGTTGGCTAGCTAGATAGGTAGCTTTCTAGCTAGTATTTGAGTAACTTCCGGGTTGAGTGAACGCTGGCGCGTGTGGCTGCCGCTGCTCTCCCACAGAACAACTTTATCCTGTGACTGTAAAATGACATTGAGAGTTTTGAAAGGTTTTTCTAAATGAAATTATTATTATTATCATATCTAGCTAGCTAGATAGATAGATAAATAGCTTGTTAGCATGATATATGTTTTTTTAGGGCCAGGGAGAACTCACAAACACTGTACAGGAAAGCCAATGCCGGGATCGAACCCACAAACTTTGCACTGTGAGGTCAACGTGCTAACCTGCAGGGCAACTTTCTCTCTCTCTTTCTTTCTTCTCTCTGTACTCACACACACACCTTCTCCAACCTCATGGCCAAAGTCAACTCCAACTCCCTCCGTGACCCGAATGAGGACAAAGCTCCGTGAGAAAAAAAAAAAGGAATGGTGGATTAAAGAGATTGGCATCAGGTCCAAAGTGTTGCAGGTATTCCAACTATTGCAAGCGGGAGGTCATTTAGCTTGGAAGGAACTTAGAAGCCGGGAGCGCTTCTTGCCAGAGGAGGGCACGTAGACGAAAACAAAATGCATCCCATTTGGCCTCAAAACGGCCTTGGTTATCATCCCAGACGGAGCGATGCTTCCCAGGACTTGAGCTGTTTACAAGCTCATGAATTTCTCAATGGAAAATATTCACCTCCAACAAAGCCACCAGCAGTGTTTGTTGCTGGATGGCGAACAGAGCATGCACACACACATACCTCCAATTTTCCACATAAAAGCCGTTTGTCTCTTAGCGGCGAAGTTCCCTGAGCGCTAACCTCGTGACAGCCGTCACGCATCGGGATTGTTTGGAATATTTTTTTAAATAGATTCAAATCCTACAAAATCCTACTGGACCCTCCGCACCCTGCCCACCACCTTTTCCAGCTACTCCCCTCAGGCAGGCGCTACCGATCCATGCGCACCAAATCCAGCAGACATTTAAACAGCTTCTTCCCCCAAGCCATTAACTCTTTGAACTCTTTCAACAGTAGCCAAAATGGAACTGTATAGTGCCACTTAGCAGTTTTTTTGACAACGATACTAGTGCAGCGTGTTCTACCGGAAACAAATTCCTTGTGTGTTCTACATACTTGGCAATAAAGATGATTCTGATTCTGATTCTGATTCATATCAATCCGAGTGGCTTGTTTAGACGTTCTTATGTTGCGGCGGTGTTGGGGACTGTTGGGGAGGTGGAAAACTCAACAGGCCTGGCGGGTCTGTCATCACCGTGTTACGCAATTCATATGAATTGCGTTGGCGAGCTACTGGTTGCATTTTTTTTTTTTCATCAATGCACAATATGTCGAATGCTAAAATGCTAATTGCTCAGGTGAAAATGCACAAACACTATAATACACTTAAAAAAAAAGTATAATAATAATAATTTCATTTAGAAGCACCTTTCAAAACTCTCAAGGTCACTTTACAGTCACAGGATAAAGTTTTTCTGTGGGAGAGCAGCGGCAGCCACACGCGCCAGCGTTCACTCAACCCGGAAGTAACTTAAATACAAGCTGGAAAGTTAGCTAACTAGCTAGCAAACAGATGCCTAGCTAGACAGCCAGCCAGGTAGATAGCTAATAGATAGCTATCCAGATAGCTAGCTAGCCAGTCAGATAGCTAATAGATATCAAATAGCTAGCAAATGATAAAAATAATAATGATGATGATGATAACAACAACACTAATACTATAACTAATAATAATAATAATAATAATAATAATAATAATAATACATTTCATTTATAAGCGCCTTTCAAAACTGTCAAGGTCACTTTACAGTCACAGGATAAGTTTTTCTATGAGAGAGCAGCGGCAGCCACACGCGCCAGCGTACACTCAACCCGAAAGTAACTCAAATACTAGCTAGAAAGCTAGCTAGCTAGCCAACAGATACCTAGCTATATAGCCAGCAAGCAAGATAGCGAATAGCTAGCTAGCCAGATAGCTAGCTAGCCAGTCAGATAGCTAAGATAGCAAATAGCTAGCAAATGATGATAATAATAATAATCATCATCATCATCACAGTCATAGTCAGCTTTATTGTCACATATGCTACTATGCATGACATATAGTACAGTACAATAATAATAATAATAATAATAATAATAATAATAATATTAATAATAATAATAATACATTAGCTATATAGCGATATGGCTGGCTGGCTATCTAGCTAGCTAGTTATTAGCTATCCGTTGGCTAGCTAGCTGGCTTTCTACCTATTTGAGCAATTTCCACGTTGAGTGAACGCTGGCACATGTGGCTGCCGCTGCTCACCCACAGAAAAACATATCCTGTAGGTGTAAAGCGACCTTGAGAGTTTTGAAAGGCGCTTATAAAGGAAATGTATTATTATTATTATTAATAATAATAATAATAATAATAATAGTTCCACATAAGACAGTTCACATTAAGGCCGAGTGATTTTTGGATTAAATGGCAATTTTTCTGTCAAATATTGTTATTTATATGAAATTAACATACATACAAATTGGTTTATATTGTGCTTTAACAACAGCTGAAGCTGTAACGAAGCGCTAACATGGAAAAAAAGCAAATGCTACCCCCTTGTGGAAATGAAAAAAAAAGTTGCCAGAACCCATGGCCAGCGCTTTATTGGCACTCAAGCATGAAAAAAAACAATACGTAAATTCGGGATTGGCGCTCTACGTCATATTTTCAATTCCCAAATAAATTTGTGAATGGCAGTGAAAGAGTTAATGAATTTGATTATATGAGATTAGCTTTTATTAGCATCCTCCATACTTATTTGTCATGACTTTTTTCATGATGATACTAGTGCAGTGTATTCTACCGGAGACAAATTCTTTATGTGTCATACATACTTGTCTGATAAAGATCATTCTGATTCCGATGTTTCTGACAGAAGAAAACATTGCATGGACATGCAAGTGATGAAATTCATCTTGATGACAATAAACAAGATGAGGCATCCATTTTGAATGAATTTCCACTTATAGCCATTTAAAACGTTCACCAGGACAATTTAAAATTTGACCGAGTGGAATAAGCTTTATCGGAACCCCTTGGAAGAAAAAACAAAACCCGATTTAGCTAGTTAGATAGCTAGCTTGATAGATATATATCAATAGCTAGCTAGATAGATAGCTAGCTACATAGATAAATAGATAGTCAACTCGTAAGTTAGCTAGCAATATAGCTAGCAGGATCGCTAGCAAGATAGCTAGATAGCTAAATAGTAAGATAGCAAGATAGCAAGACAAATATAGCCAGATAGCAAAATAGAAAGATAGCTAGATAGAAAGAGAAAGAAATATAGTAAGGGAAAGAGAAATAAAAAATATAGAAAGGTAGAAAGACAGAAAGATAGAAAGACAGAAAGATAGATCGATTGAAAGATAGATAGAAAGAAAGAAAGATAGATAGAAAGATAGAAATATAGATAGAAAGACAGAAAGACAAAATGACAGGAAGACAAGTTGGAAGATAGAACGATAGAAAGAATAGAAACAATAGAGTAAATATGGGAATGGCACTGAATGAGTTAAAGGACAACCGACGTCTCCGGACAAGTTGTGTCCATAATTTGTAAAATGGCTTCAAATGACTTCTACTGAGCGTATTTTAATAAGATTCCACTGCATATAGCTATATTTTACGTTTTAAGACTCGCACTGAATATTCAGGAAGTCTTGTTTTTGAGTTGGCGACGGGTCCGTACGTGACGTCACTAAAGGAATGAAAAAAAGACACATCGTAGCAGTCCTTCCATCACGTCGATGTATTTTGCTGTACTTGTTTGGTCTGAAAACCTCGTGTTGCACCCAAAAGCCGCCAGAAGATGGCGTCCAAGCTCCATGGAAGGAATTTATCAGCCTGTGGAAACGCTGATTCATTCCTCACACACAGCAGCCATTTTCTGCCTCTTTTCTGGGACGCTACATTGCGGTCCAGATGCCTCAAAATGACACGGAAGGACTTCTTTAATCGATTGCAAACATGTATGTTTTCCTCTTCAGAACTATTTGAATCATATTCATAACTGGATGTGTAACAAGAAAGCATTTTTTCTGAATCTGAAGCCATTGTTTTTATTTTCCAGCAATGCAAGACATCTTGTCGTGACGTCACGAACTGGGGGCGGGACTTTCTGAAAATGCCCAATTCGCAGCTCAATTTTTTTGCAGATTTTGGACACTTTAAGTCATTTTTATTGGTGTTTTGCACTTGACTAAAAATATCATACTGCGTGTTTTGGGTATTTTAGATGCTATCAAACGTTTTTCTGATGTGACGTCAGGTGTCCTTTAAGTATACTGCTTTTTTTTTTTTTTTTTTTTTGCATATTGCGATTTTAGAATGTTCCTACTCGCAGAGTCATTTTAAATTTGGTCCAAAAACAATCAAAGCGCGGATCATTTCACCAAGAGCTGTTTCAAATATTTGGTTTGAATTTTGCTGGAGGGGAAGGTTATAATATTCGAAGCCCCCCCCCCCCCCCCCCCATTGTGTTACGCAGTGTTTTGTGACTACTGAAAGATGTGAGGTTAGCAAATAGGCTTGTTTTTTTTATTTATTTATGTTGCCCTTTTCTCCATGCAAGTTGATGTGTCATGAGCGAGCGCTGCTTTCAAGAGCTCCTCAGCTGGGTTGTTGAAAATGAAAATGTCTCGGCGCCGGATTTACCAGGAATATTCACACAAGAAAGGTTACAAAGACCCGTCTTGTTTCCGATCCGCCATCTCACTCACTGCTAGCGTTCAATGTGGTTTCGCATTGTGAATGGAGCGCACCAAAAGTGCCATTTATGTATTTCACCGGGCTATGTGGGATATTTGTGTGTGTGTGTGTGTGTGTGTGTGTTACTACAGCACACTGTACTCTAGGCTAATGAACGTGGAGAAGCTGTCATAAACTTTGCAAAATATATCTTCCAATGTCATTTCAAGATCTTTTAAAGATGTGCCAAAGCCCGATGACGCCCATGTGCTCCACATATTGTGTCTGACTTCGACGCGATGATCAATCTCTAAACCGTGCAGGTGACTAATCATGACTTGGTGAGATTTATTTCCTCGTTAAAACGTACCCGGGACCTCGGTTGAGAGGACCTAACGTAAAGTGATCTAACAGATCTGCGGTAGATAGATTGCACAGTCCCCCCAAAAAATAGATACATAGATAACTAGATAGCTAGATAGATCGTTAGATAGCTAGCTATCTACCTAGATAGATAGCTGGATAGCTAGTTATCTACATAGCTATCTAGCTAGCTATCTACCAAGCTAGTTATCTACATAGCTAGCGAGATAGCGAGATATATAGATAGAGAGCCAGATGGCTAGCAAGATATATAGCTAGCTAGCTAGCTATATATCGTGCTAGCTAGGTAGATAGCGGGCTATTTACCTAGCTAGCTATCTACATCTGAATCTAGCTAGGTAGTAATATACATAGCTAGCTAATTAGCCATATCTAGCTATATAGCTAAATAGCCATTGCTAGCTAGATAGCTATATAGCCATGGCTAGCTAGCTAAATAGCCATAGCTAGCTAGCTAGCTGTCTACCTCGCTAGTTATCTACATAGCTAGCTCGATAGCTTGGCATATAACTAGCTATGTAGATAACTAGCTATCTAGCGAGGTAGATATGTAGCTATCTAACTATCTATCTAGCTTGGTAGATAGCTATTGAACTAGCTAGCTAGCTATATAGCTATATAGATACATAGCCAGCTGGATAGCTAGCTACATAGCTAGCTATCTACCTAGCTAGTTATCTACATAGCTATCTAGCTAGCTATCTACCAAGCTAGTTATATACATAGCTAGCGAGATAGCTAGATATATAGATAGAGAGCCAGATGGCTAGCAAGATATATAGATAGCTAGCTAGTTAGATGGATATCTACCTAGCAAGCTATCTACATCTGAATCTAGCTATCTAGTTATATACATAGCTAGCTAGATAGCTAATTAGCCATAGCTTGCTAGATAGATAAATAGTCATAGCTAGCTAGATAGCTAAATAGCCATAGCTAGCCACCTATCTACCGAGCTAGTTAGCTACATAGCTAGCAAGATATCTAGATAGCTTGGCATATAACTAGCTATGTCGATAACTAGCTATCTAGCGAGGTAGATATGTAGCTATCTAACTATCTAGCTAGGTAGATAGCTATCTACCTAGCTAGTTATCTACCTAGCTAGTTATCTACATAGCTAGCTACATAACTAAATAGCCAGATAGATAGATAATAGATTTTTTTTCAAAGATAAGTAAAATCCGTTATAAAAAAAAATACAATTATTGAACATCTACAATTATGCCAAATGATTTGAGAGATGAATCCACAGCTGTGGCTTTCAGTCGACGTCTAAAGCAGGATTACAAAATATGAGGTTCAAACGTTTTCAACAAAAGCTTCGCTCTAACGTAATGCATCCTGTTTCATTTGTGTTTCAAATGTAGTCGCAAATGAGACCGTGTGCTGCCATCAACTGGTCAACAGTGGAATTACATCTAAAGTAGATGAGAATTTGACGAATATAAGTTAATTGTTTAAAAAAAAAAATACACAGACCCAACACCCCCACAATGGTAAAATAGCAAAACCGTGAACTTTCGTTGTTTGGCTGCTTTATTTACTGTAGGATTGAAGTTGCATTGTATGTGTGTGGTAACCCATCTGAACACATTGATTCATCCCATTCATAAATGGTTCCGGTGACAAGTGACGAGAGCAAAAATAACCTCGCCTTTCGCTCCATCTCTTATTTGTGTGCTAATTTCATATCCTGCAAACAAGAGGAAGAGTACCGTGACCGCCGGCCGGCCCAGCCGTGTTTGTACTCCTCGCATGTCGCATTGAAGGCCGTGCGGAGGATATTTGCGTAAAGGCCGCACGCGGCTTTTTGATTTGAGGCTATTAGCAGGCCGGGCTTACATTTGGACACTTATGAGAGTGAAAAACAGAACGGAATATGTTCCTACCTGCTTTCAACAATTGACATCTGGCAGAGCATTGCTGATAGATTCTAATTGTTTTCTTCTTCTTCCTCTTCTTCTTCTTCTTCCACTATTTGTTGTTCTTCATATACTTCTTTCTTCTTCTTTTACTACTTCTACTTTGTGTTTCTTCTTCTTTCTTTTCCTCCTCTACGTCAACTTCTTTTGTTCTCCTGCCTCTTCTACTACGTGTTATTGTTTTTCTTTCTTCTTCTACTACTTCGACTTCTTCTTCAACTACTTCTACATCTTCTTTTCTTCTTCCTCTTCTACGACTTGCTATTCCTCTTTTATTCTTCTTCTTTTCCACTACTTGTTCTTCTTCTTTTATTATTTCTACTTATTTCTTCTTCTACTATTTCTACTTTTTTTTTCTTCTTCCTCTTCTACTCCATGTGATTCTCTTTCTTTCTTCTTCTACTACTTCGACTTCTTCTTCAACTACTCCTACGTCTTCTTTTCTACTTCCTCTTCTACGACTTGTTATTCCTGTTTTTTTCTTCTTTTCGACTACTTGTTCTTTTATTATTTCAACTTTTCTTCTACTACTTCTACTTTTTTCTTCTTCCTCATCTACTACATGTTATTCTGTTTCTTTCTTCTTCTACTACTTTGACTTCTCCAACTACGCCTACGTCTTCTTTTCTACTTCCTCTTCTACGACTTGTTATTCCTGTTTTATTCTTCTTTTCAACTACTTGTTCTTCTTCTTTTATTATTTCTACTTCTTTCTACTTCTACTACTTCTACTTTTTTTCTTCTTCCTCTTCTACTACATGTTATTCTTTTTCTTCTACTACTCCGTCTTCTTCAACTACTTCTACATCTTCTTTTCTTCTTCCTCTTCTACGACTTGCTATTCCTCTTTTATTCTTCTTCTTTTCCACTACTTGTTCTTCTTCTTTTATTATTTCTACTTATTTCTTCTTCTACTATTTCTACTTTTTTTTCTTCTTCCTCTTCTACTCCATGTTATTCTCTTTCTTCTTCTACTACTTTGACTTCCTCAACTACTCCTACGTCTTCTTTTCTACTTCCTCTTCTACGACTTGTTATTACTCTTTTATTCTTCTTTTCGACTACTTGTTCTTTTTTATTATTTCAACTTTTCTTCTACTACTTCTACTTTTTTCTTCTTCCTCATCTACTACATGTTATTCTGTTTCTTTCTTCTTCTACTACTTTGACTTCTCCAACTACGCCTACGTCTTCTTTTCTACTTCCTCTTCTACGACTTGTTATTCCTGTTTTATTCTTCTTTTCGACTACTTGTTCTTCTTCTTTTATTATTTCTACTTCTTTCTACTTCTACTACTTCTACTTTTTTCTTCTTCCTCTTCTACTACATGTTATTCTCTTTCTTTCTTCTTCTACTACTTCGACTTCTTTTTCAACTACTTCTACATCTTCTTTTCTTCTTCCTCTTCTACGACTTGCTATTCCTCTTTTATTTTTCTTTTCGACAACTTGTTCTTCTTTTATTATTTCTACTTATTTCTTCTTCTACTACGTCTAGTTCTTTTTTCTTCTTCCTCTTCTACTACATGTTATTCTCTTTCTTTCTTCTTCTACTACTTTGACTTCTTCAACTACTCCTACGTCTTCTTTTCTACTTCCTCTTCTACGACTTGTTGTTCCTCTTTTATTCTTCTTCTTTTCGACTACTTGTTCTTCAACTACTCCTACGTCTTCTTTTCTACTTCCTCTTCTACAACTTGTTATTCCTCTTTTATTCTTCTTCTTTTCGACTACTTGTTCTTCTTCTTTTACTATGTCTACTTCTTTCTACTTCTACTTCTTATTTTCTTCTACTTTTTCCTCTTCTACTACTTGTTCTCTTGTATTCTTCTTCTTTTCCACTATTTGTTCTTCTTTTACTAATTCTACTTTCTTCTTCTGCTACTTCTACTTTTTTCTTCTTCCTCTTCTTTGACTTATTTTGTTATTCTTTCTCTTTTACTAGTTCTTCTTTTTCTTCTTTCTACTACTTTTACTTCTTCTTCTACTACTTATACATCTTCTTACTCATATACTATACTACTTGTTCTTTGATTCTTCTTCTTCCCTCTTACATTCTTTTTCATCTTCTATTACTTCTTTCTTCTTCTACTACTTCCTCTTTTCTTCTTGTTTTTCCTCTTCTACTACTTGTTCTTCTTGTATTCTTGTTTTCAACTACTTGTACTTTTTCTTCTTTTACTACTTTCTTCTTCTTCTCTTCGACTTATTTTGTTCTTCCTCTTTTGCTAGTTCTTTTTCTTCTTTCTTCTTCTTCTTCTACTACTTCTACTTTTCTTCTTCCTCATATACTATACTACTTGTTCTTTGATTCTTCTTCCTTCCCTTACATATTCTTTCTCTTTCTTATTCTTTCTTGTTAGACAACTTTTTCTTCTTTCTTCTTCTACTACTTCTTCTTCTTTCTTCTTATTCTACTTCTTATACAACTACTTCAACTTCTTGTACTACTTCTACTACCAACACTTCCACCACAAGTCATATTACTATTACTACTACTACTACTACTACTACTACTACTACTACTAATTCAACTGTTACTCTTGATTTCTTTCCTCTGAGTCATCATCTTGTACTTCTTTGTCTTTTTCTACTTCTTTCTCTTCTTCTTCTTGATGAACTATGGCTTAAATAATTCCCATATTAAGTACCCCAACACCACAACATCAATCGTGGCGCTACTCTTGCTCGGCCCTGAGGCACAATGAAACGGTGAAATCCTTTTCATTGTGGAATTACGACAAATCTACTTAAATGTGAGGCAATCCTGCCCAGATGCAGCGACCAGTCTTATTGCAGCAGGGCAATGGAATTCAAAATAACGCTTCATTCACATTTTAATTGCTCTCTCACCTCATCAGTGTGTTGTTTTTAAGCCAAGGAGAAAGCATATGGGTGAGAGAAGGGCCTGTCTATAGGTTACACACCATTTGTGCTCAATTCATGGATGCTCATAAAGGTTGACGGCACTGTATCATGGATGCTAGTCGTGCTAGCAAGAAGCTAGCGGCTAAGCAATGAGGTTGTTTTAAATATACTACTTTGTTTTGTGTTCTGTGTGACCGTAAACTTGAGCCGGAATGGCATTTAACAACTTAATACCTTTTGTTTGTTTGGTTGGTTATCTATTTATTTATCTATTTATGTATTGTGTGTATTTATTCTGTGTATTTATTATGTGTATTTATTGGGTGTATTTATTGTATGTATTTATGTGTGTATTTATTGTATGTATTTGTGTATTTATTGTATGTATTTATGTGTGTATTTATTGTATGTATTTATTGTATGTATTTATTGTATGTATTTGCGTATTTATTTGTGCATTTATTTATTTATTTATTTATTTATTTATTTATTTATTTATTTGTCCATTTATTTATTTATTTAGTTATTTATTTATTGTTAACTATTTGTCAAAATGCTACACATTGAGGGCCAGATTAGCAGAAATAAAATATCATCTTGAGCCATTATCCGCTTTTGCGACATCTTTAAATCTTTGTAAAAACACTTGGGGCGTACAATTGTCAAGCTGTTTAAGATAAACTAGCAGTAAGAACATATTCTTTTTTTTTTCTTTTTCCCAAAACTGTTCTTTTTCTTTGCATTTTGCGACAGTTTGGATACGATGTGGTTTCATGCTGCCTCACGAAGTCCAGTTTTGGTACTATGAGAGGCATAGCTACATATGTGCTTGCTGTGCTGGACATGAAGAATGCAATTGCCAATTATTATATAATAATAATAATAATAATAATAATAATAATAATAATAATAACACATGTAATTTATAACTTTTATAACATAACTTTACAGTCACAGGATAAGTTTTTCTGTGGGTGAGCCACACACGCCTACGTTCACTCAAACCGGAAGTAACCCAAATAGATAGAAAGTTAGCTAGCTAGCTAAGAGAGCTAATAATTATAATAAGAATACATTTCATTTACAAGCGCCCTTCAAAACTCTCAAGGTTACTTCACAGTCACAGGACAAGCTAAATAGGTAGCTAGATAGCTAGCTAGATAGCCAATATATAGCTAGCTAGCCAGACAGAAAGCAAATAGGTATCAAATATGGCGCATCAAGTATGATTGTTGCAATGTTGATTCATCCCTGCACAATATTTTTTGATGTTATTCATATAACCGTGTGCACTTTCGAAATAAAGTGAATGGTTAAGGCTGAGGTGAATGGAATGATGTGTAATTGGAAAAAAACAGCAAGTCACAGCAGTAAGCGGTGAATAGACGACACAGGATTCTATGCACAAGGTCATTTTGAATGAGAAGAGCATAATAATAAAAAAAAGTGAAAAGTGTTGACTGAAACTAACACATGTTGCATTGCTTTCCTTTTTTTCCCCACACAATAAAATCTTTATCTTGGACTGTGAATTAAGATTATGTAACTCCGCCTGAAGAGGTTGACAAGTGGACTGAGGAGAAAGTGGTGGGCTGGTTATGTGAACACAGCCGTGCTGCTACTGTTCAATATCATATCCTGGTTGGAACCGACAACACAAGTCAAACACAAGACATCTGACGTCGGCGAATGGCAATCATGTCATTAAAACAATAAATAAATAAAAGAAAGAAAAAGCACAGAGCCTTAATCATGTGTTGTACTACTTTGTAACAAAACGTCTTGAGAACAGAACTGGATTTCTGTCGTGTCAGTGAGACTTTTTTTCTTCCACTCGGGTACTAGCATTTGTTTGTAAAACCCAATTAAATGAATATATGTATGCCAATCATATCCACGATAATGTTTCCTTGGCAACTTGGGGAGAGAGAACGAGAGAGAGAGACAGAGAGAGAGAGAGAGAGAGAGAGAGAGAGAGAGAGAGAGAGAGAGAGAGAGAGAGAGAGAGAGAGAGAGAGAGAGAGAGAGAGAGCTGAGTAATTTGTAGCATCATTTCACATACCAACAAAAAAAAGACAAGTAAAGGCAGCACCAAGACATTGAAAATCAAATTTAGGGGCCCAAAGCATACTGCTCATCATAAAAACATTTTTTTAAACTAAATTAGCCAAAGTCAGTCAGCTTTATTGTCAAATATGCTAATATGCATGACATACAGCACAAATGAAATTACTGTCCTCTCGGACCCAGCATGCAACACACTTATAATGACTTTAACAAACGTAATAAACACGAAAATGCCAATTTACCGTATTTTCGAGTGTATAAGGTGGAGTGTGCAGTTGTTATCTACTCAGTAATTCCTCATTTTAAAAATGTTTTGACAGGCCGACGACATGGTGGTCAAAAAATGTATATATAAGCAAGCAAGAACAGTAATACCTCGGCTTACTAACTTTTCACCTTACGAGCATTACATTCGTGAGAATATAATCTTCGCACACGAACTAGTTTTCGGCGGACGATCCAAACCACATAGCGCCACGATGGCTGGTGGACTAGTTTTGGGCGGATGAACACCAAACCACACGGTCGAACAGTGCCACGGTGGCTGGCGGACTCGTTTTCCACACCCACTTTAAATTTTAAAGGACAACCGACACAATTTTTTTGTTTCCTAACTGACGTCAGAAAAACGTTTTATAGCATCTAAAATACCCAAAACACGCAGTATATTTTTTAGTCAAATGCAAAACACCAATAAAAATGACTTAAAGTGTCCCAAAACTGCCTCAAAATGAGCTCGGAACTGGGGATATTCAGAAAGTCCCGCCCCCTTGTTTGTGACGTCACGCCAAGATACTCCTTCACAAACTGCCTTGCTCCAGAATCAAAACAATGGCTTCAAAGAGTTCAGATTCGGAGAAGATGCTTTCTTGTTTCTCATCCAGTTGTGAATATGATTCAAATAGTTCTGAAGAGGAAAGCATAAATGTTTGCAATCGATTAAAGAAGTCCTCCCATATCAATTCGAGCCGTCTGGACTCCAACGTAGCACCCAGAAAAGGCACAAGATGGCACACAAGCTCTGTTGGAAATGGGCTGATTTGTCTGCTGGGAATTTGTGTCAACTAGTATCAAATACAGTAAAGTCTCGTTATATCGACATCGGTTATATCAATAGTACCGCTTATTACGATACTATTTCTATGAACGCAAGGAGAAAATTACATGCGCGCAGGGTCGGATATATCGATAGTCCCGGTTATATCGATATTTTTTCGGACTCCCGAGAATATCGATATAACGAGACTTTACTGTAGTAGTCTTGGTGCAACACACAACAATTCACCATCGCGTTATTTATGTGTTTTCCTTCTAATTTTGCCATCAACACGGATCAACACAAGTACCCAAAATGCATTGTGTGTGTGTCGCTTCCTTGGTCAGTGACAATACCTACCGTGACGTCACGGTAGGTATCGTCACTAACTCAAAAACAAGACTTCCTGAATGTTCAGCGCGAATCTTAAAACGTAAAATATAGCAGCTATATGTGGTGGAATCTTATTAAAATACGCCCAGTAGAAGTCATTTTAAGCCATTTTACAAATTATGGACACAACTTGTCCGGAGACGTCGGTTGTCCTTTAAAGCTACCTGTCGGTATCAAAGCAAGCATGTGACAACGAACACGAAACCGAAATGCGCTGCTCTCCTCATGCAAGATGGATGGCTGAGACCCAATAGTGCCTCGCACATCTTCTGGGGAGCATCGAGAAATATGAAGCCTAGCGCCGTGCAGTTTCTATCAGATTGGAGCGGGAATTGTATTAGCATGCAAATTGAACTGCCACTGCCTTTGACAATATCTAAGTGTTGTCTTATCACGCAGCCTGATGAAATATCGTACCCCTCGATGAGTACAGTACATGGCCGTGAGACATTCTTAGTCATTCCAGTCGGTTCCGATGTGCTGCTGGTGACTCTTTGAAATGGATTGAGGTAAAAATGACACATCCTGACGCAGCACAATTTCCCATCATCCCGTCATCTGGTGATTAAAAGTGCATATTTCTCTATGCCTGGTCCCGCAAGACCCCCAACCTAAACACAGTACATAATGGACTCCTTGTCTAATGGAAATACTGGAACTAAAAAAATAAAAATAAAAACTGAAGTCATCCATAAAATTCAAGCCTTCTGTTGGCTTGCGAATGAGCGTTCACAATGAGGGACATTTTCGAGTACAGTGATACCTATGCTTACAAACGCTTTAGCTAACAAACATTCCGCCTTACGAACGTTAAATAATGTTAACGTTAAATTCGCGAGCAGCAGTGAGGGGGTTAGAGAAACACAGAGCTGTACATGAAACAGGAATGGTGAGAAAATGGATAGAAAACAGTGAAATTTGGGCTACTTTCTACTTTATTCATAGTTCAAAGGCGGAGTGTAGACTGCAAGGTTAAAATATCCAAACAATCAGGCTCCACAGACAACACACACAAGCCATCTGTACACTTGATGCAAAAACTATCAACCCAGCTAAACAGAACACAATTGATGAGGAACTAGATAAAATTATCACAGAGAAAGCACCTACCTACAAGCGATCATTCGTAAAGATGGTGAAAGAAGAAGGCTACGTTCCTCATCAAGTGTTTAATACTGATGAAACCGGCCACTCCATTCCATCAAGCCATCAACGATCATAAAGGTAAATAAAACCACTTTATTATACAGTGCAGTTTTTTTCTTTAATTATAATACCATAGCACATGTATTATACATAAAATAAGGTATATTTTGTGTAGTTTTAAGGCTTAGAAAGTAGAAAATTATTTTTATTACCTGGGAACGGATTATTCTCATTTTAATGGTTTCCTATGGGAAATTATTTTTTGAGATACACACTTTTTGCCTTACACACTCTGTCTGGGAACCAATTAAATTTGTGAACCAATGTATCACTGTACTTTTCTTTCGCCTCTGGACACACGTTTGAAAAATTTCTTGTACAGCAAGCTTGTCTATGCTTGTTTATGTTTCGTCTTGGCGTGATGTCACGAACTGGGGGCGGGACTTTCTGAAAATGCCCAATTCGCAGCTCAATTTTTTTGCAGATTTTGGACACTTTAAGTCATTTTTATTGGTGTTTTGTATTTGAATAAAAATATCACACTGCGTGTTTTGGGTATTTTAGATGCTAGAAAACGTTTTTCTGATGTCAGTTAGGAAACAAAAAAGTGACGTCGGTTGTCCTTTAAGGGTCAATAAGTGCCAAACTTTGGGTTACCTGATGAGATGGAGGCCAAGCGGAATGCATCCTGATGACGTCCGGGAGCGACTGGTTCATATGGTGACGAGTCATCCATGTCTCCGTCTGAAGGGGCAGAACAAAATGGTTGAAGCAGCTCAGTGAAACCACTTAGAATCCTGGATGCGTCTTTATGATGAAATTTTCTCCTTGAATTCCCACCGATGATTTTGCGTGTCTGAACTAACGGTTGTCGCAATATTTGTATAGATTTTTTTTAAAAATCAATATTCACAGCCATGTACCTTTGCTTTGGACCTTGTGGTTCGATGTAAGTATGCAAAGTAAATAGCAGCATGTTTTATTCGCTTAGGCGATAGATGCTCTAGATAGATGCCCCCCCCCCCTCCAATAAATCAGGCTCCACAATTACCCCGCACAAGCCATCTGTACAATTTGAAGACAAAAGACAAGCAAGGGAACCAGCTATTAATGAAGTTTCGAGTGTGCAAAAAGCTCTCCATTCCATCAAGCCATCAACGACCATCACAAAGGTAAATAAAATGACTTTATTGTACAGTACAGTTTATTTCTTTAATAACAATACCGTAACACATTTATTATACATAAAATAAGATATATTTTGTGTAGTTTTAAGGCTTATTTAGTAGAAAATTATGTTTTATGGGGACCTGGGAACGGGTTATTCTCCTTTTAATGGTTTCCAATGGGAAATTAATGTTTGGAATACACACTTTTCGCCTTACACACACTTTCTGGGAACCAATTAAGTTTGTGAGCAAAGGTATCACTTTACGTGCCAAATCCACCAAGAAAAACCAGACGTGAGATTCTCAATGCAAGATTCGCTGTCGCCGCCGGCAAGGACAGACAACGCGTTGGTCTGAAATAATGGCGGAGGGATGATTGACAGATTGACATACCCGCCTATCAATATAAATACGATGATGAAAAGGTTTCTTTAGCCGTCATCTGCACTTCTTTGACGGTGCCAGATGGTTCGCTCCTCATCCGAAGAGCTTCGTCAGTGAACTAAAGTTGTGCAGCACAACTTTGGTTCGAAAGGAGCGAAACGTCCGGCACATTCAAAGAAGTACAGATGACGGCTGAAGAAACCTTTTCACCGATGGACCACTCCTGTGTGACTGAGAACCTACAGACTAAATATAAATATGACAATAAATATTGTACTCTTTTTTTTTAAACCGCCGAAGTTTGTGAGTACTTCCACAGTTATTTTCTTCTTTGTTAATAGCTGACATTACAACAAATACCTAGTGGGAAAAGAGCTCCCTCTAGTGCAGGGGTGTCAAAGTCATTTTTTTGCCACGGGCCACATTGTAGTTATGGTTTTCCTCTCGAGGGCCGTTATGAATTTGGGGAACCCATTAGAATGTTTAAATCCCTTCAAATATAACATATAGAGCACACAGCAGATTAATGAATAACTTGTTTTCAAATCTGAAGTCAAGAATAATGACTTTTATTGTGGTTGACATCCAAAAATATGAAATTTTGGCTCAGATTTTAGCAATCATCATGGAGTTTACCAAGTTTGATTTGCTTTCCCGGGCCGAAAAAAAATGATGTGGCGGGCCGGATTTGGCCCGCGGGCCTTGACTTTGACACCTGTGACTTCTAAGAATCACTCACTATAGTTCAGTTGTATTTTACTTTCAAGTTCAAGATATTTATTTTATTGACTGGACTGTATTAATTTTCTCCGTGCGTGCATATTTATAACCGGGACTATCGATATATCCGATATCGATATAACGAGACTTTACTGTACTTTACATATTATGTGTAGCAAAAATGAATTGAAATTTCAGGGTTGAGGGCTTTTGTGGTGGTAATGGGGGACAAAAAAAACACAACACATACCTGGAAGTACAAGAGTGTCTTAAAGTATCAATTCACAATAAATAAATAAATATATATAAATAATCGAGTAGAATAAAAAAAATACAAAATAAAATAAGATAAAATAAAATAAAGTAAAATGACATACTCGCCAAAAAAAAAATCAAATAAAAATTGACGGAAAAAAAAAAATCACCAAAACGCCACAAAATGTGACCATGATCAGTAATGTTCACTGCATATTTTAGGAATAAAATCATTTTCTCTGGATTTCATAGTTGATCATAATGGTGGTAACTAGAGAGTGAATGTTATTTATTTATTTATTTATTTATTTATTTATTTATGTGGTATTTCATTTCTCATTTTTTTAGAGCCACTACAATCACAAATCTCTCCCTCATATAACCTGTGAAGCGAAACATAGCACCACCTAATTTGGTTCATGCCTATAAAATAACGGCGGTGTGCCCGAAGCCATGTTTGACAGCACCCAAACGACAACACAAACATATATTAAGGACATTGAGATGCGATGTGATGGAGAACATTTGCCCGCGTGATCGGATGTGGGCACCCTTCCAAAATGTATTCCTGAGATGCCTGTTCTGGAGACACAACCAGATGGGTCTGAACTCGAACCAGATGGCTGACTGAAGGTAACATAGGCTAGGTAGTGCAAGCTTATATATTATACACACACACACACGCATGCATACACTGTACTGTATTGCTGGAATCCTCGCAACGGTGTGTACGCTTGTGTTCAGATACAAATGATACAAATGCCTGTGACAGTATGGAAGGGGGGTGAGGGGGGGGATGTAATATGAAAATGTAGATGAGGCTAAAAAAGTGATTTGCTTTGAGACTACAATGTATACGTGGTTAACATACCATGCTAGCTCTTGAGAAGACTCTCTCGCAGTGCAATGAAGCGAGATTTTAAGCAGAAATAATGGAGCCAACTTGCGCTGGCCACAAAGCTATGTTCGCTCCCACAACGGCGCAGATTACCCATTTTCTAGCTCATGGATGGATGGATGAATGGATGGATGGATGGATGGATGGATGGACAGATGGACGGATGGGTAGGGTGGGATGGATGGACAGATGGACGGATGGGTAGGGTGGGATGGATGGATGGATGGACAGATGGACGGATGGGTAGGGTGGGATGGATGGATGGATGGATGGATGGATGGATGGATGGATGGATGGATGGACGGATGGGTAGGGTAGGGTAGGATGGATGGATAGATGGATGGTAGGGTGGGATGGATGGACAAATGGATGGATGGATGGATGGATGGACGGATGGACGGATGGGTAGGGTAGGGTAGGATGGATGGATAGATGGATGGTAGGGTGGGATGGATGGACAAATGGATGGGTGGGCAGGCGGACCGACAACAACAGATGGATGGATGGATGGATGGATGAATGAACAGATGGATGCACAGATGGACAGATGGATGGGCAGATAGAAAGATAGATGGATGATGGATGGATGGACGGATGGATGGGTAGGGTGGGATGGATGGATGCATGGACGGATGGGTAGGGTGGGATGGATGGATGGATGGACAGATGGACGGATGGGTAGGGTGGGATGGATGGATGGATGGATGGATGGATGGATGGACGGATGGACGGATGGGTAGGGTAGGGTAGGATGGATGGATAGATGGATGGTAGGGTGGGATGGATGGACAAATGGATGGATGGATGGATGGATGGACGGATGGATGGATAGGATGGACGGATAGATGGATGGTAGGGTGGGATGGATGGACAAATGGATGGGTGGGCAGGCGGACCGACAACAACAGATGGATGGATGGATGGATGGATGAATGAACAGATGGATGCACAGATGGACAGATGGATGGGCAGATAGAAAGATAGATGGATGATGGATGCATGGACGGATGGATGGACGGATGGATGGATGGATGGACGGATGGGTAGGTTGGGATGGATGGACAAATGGACAGGCGGGCGGACAGATGGATCGATGAACATATGGATGCACAGATGGACGGATGGACAGAGAGATGGATGGATGAATAGAGGGACGGACAGATGGGTAGGGTATGATGGATGGATGGATGGACAGTTGAACGGACAGATGGATGGATGGATGTATGTATGGATGGACAGATGGATGAATGGATGAATGGACAGATGGATCGATGATGGATGGATGTATGGATGGATGGGTAGGGTCGGATGGATGGATGGACGGATGGATGGACAGATTGGATGGATGGACATCATATATTATCTGACAGAATATTTTTCTGATGTCCACGCAATCCTATTAAGAAAATCAAGCTGAAATGATAGCCAAATGCTGTCACGCGAAAGGAAATCGTTGATCTATAGACAAAGTTCAGCTCCACCAAATTAGTTTTTCTCAGTTTTTTTTTTAAACCCCCCTCTTCAAAGTCCACGCTTTAACACGTTGGCAGCCATGACAGTGTTTTATGTCAGCTTGAGGAATGAGCATGTCGACGTGTTACGTTTTGGACATCTGCTCAGTTTTGCTTGAAGACAAAAACCATACATTCATTTGATCACGCACACTTTGCACACAAACGCACACGCACACATACAAAAAAAAAAAATGAAACGAGGTGCTGTGACTATAAATGCGCGGCAAATGCCGTCGCGTTTACAAGCGGGGTTTCTTCTATACGGTCCATCATAAACCTTTTTGAAAGCCAGAGCGACTCCTTTGGTACTGATTCATGTGAACGTCACGCCAGCGTGATCCAAACTTCTGATAAGTAATAATAATAATAATAATACATTTTATTTATAAGCACCTTCCAAAACTCTCAAGGTCACTTTAGTCACAGGATAGGTTTTTCTGTGGGTGAGTAGCGGCAGCCACATTCAACCCAGAAGTAACTCAAATAGATAGAAAGCTAGCTAGCTAGCTAATAGATAGCTAACAGCTAATTTCGTTGTTTTTTTTGTTCCTTTGACTTCAAGACGGCGGCGTGAAAGTGGCTGCCTTTCGAGCAGCTCATGTATTTTGTTGTTCTACTTTTATACTTCTTTCTTTCCTTTCCAATTCCTTTATCACTTTGCTGCCGTGAAATGTAAATTTCTCCACTGCGAGACAAATAAAGGCAAATCCAATCCAATCCAATGGCTAGCAAGACACCTATATAGCTAATTGATAGATAGATAGCCAGCTAGATAGCGACTAGCTAGCAAATAGTTAGCTAGCTAGCCAGATGGCCAGCCAGATAGATAGCTGGATAGCTAGATAAATAAAAAGAAGTGAAGAAAGGAAAAAAGAAATAAGGATAAAGTCAAGAGAAATGCCAAACAATAGATAGATAGCCAGCTAGATAGCTAATAGAGAGCAAAAAGCTAGCTAGCTAGCCAGATAGATAGCTGAAAAGATAGCTGATAGCTAGATAAATAAAAAGAAGTGAAGAAAGGAAAAAAGAAATAAGGATAAAGTCAAGAGAAATGACAAAAAATAGATAGATAACCAGCTAGATAGTTAATAGATAGCAAATAGCTAGCTATCTAGCTAGCCAGATAGCCAGCCAGATAGATAGCTGCATAGCTATATAAATAAAAAGAAGTGAAGAAAGGAAAAAAGAAATAAGGATAAAGTCAAGAGAAATGACAAAACATTTTGACAGAATGATAGATAGATAGCCAGCTAGATAGCTAACAGAGAGTAAATAGCTAGCTAGCTATCCAGATAGCCAGCCAGATACATAGCTGGATAGCTAGATAAATAAAAAGAAGTGAAGAAGAGATAATAGAGAGCAAAAAGCTAGCTAGCTAGCCAGATAGATAGCTGAAAAGATAGCTGATAGCTAGATAAATAAAAAGAAGTGAAGAAAGGAAAAAAGAAATAAGGATAAAGTCAAGAGAAATGACAAAAAAATAGAATGATAGATACCCAGCTAGATAGCTAACAGATAGCAAATAGCTAGCTAGCTAGCCAAATAGCCAGCCAGGTATAGCTGGATAAACGGATAAATAAAAAGAAGTGATGAAAGGAAAAAAGAAATAAGGATAAAGTCAAGAGAAATGACAAAAAAAAACTAAATGGGATGAAAGAAAGTTGAGCCAAATAGGGAAAAAAGAAAAAGGCACATTTGAACAGCGCAACAAAATGGCCGCTGCGGGGAAAACAAATAACAATCACGGTTCTACTCGACATCGTTGACAAACTCGCAGCAGGAATTGGCGCGACCGATCCCAAAAGTGGAAACAAGGTTTTCAGTCCCCCTTTTGGCAAAGTGACGCAACATAGCGTTACTTCGTTAGTTGTTGTTGCAAGCATCGAATTACAAATCATATGCGGTTTTCATTCCGAAAATAAAAAATAAAAACCCTCATTATGCTGTTTTTCCAACACGGAGGGATTTTGCAAGCTCATTGCCTTTGCTTTTTATTGACCTATCAATTTTTTTAGGGGTGCGGGGGCTCGAGATAAAATAGTAGCGTGGAATAGGGGAGTAAAATAAGTCAATTACATTTTTTTTTCTTTTTTAAGTAAACTAAAACTAGAACATCTGCAAGTGAACTAAGAAGAAAATTAAAAATTTAGAATGCCCCAAGGATGAAAATGAGCTAAGCTTTCGATTGTTCTGCATATTATTCCGGGTTGCAGGTGCACTGTCATAAAAACGGGATTTTCCACCCTGAGTAAGAACAGCCGGCGGCATCGATGCGATGCAGGCATTTTTTTGCCCCGGTTCAATAAAGGCCACGTTAAATGTAAACGTCGGGGTAAATAAATGAAAGAAAAAGTCCGCATTTACGACACCTATCGGGAAAAAAAAACCTTACAGTTCTCTGTGATGTGACTTATATCGTGCTCGTAAACTGCCGCACTAAAGTCCGACAATAGAAACGCATAATCAATTGTGTGCAGACCTCAGTTAAAGTGGATAAAAGTTCAGGGTTGTAATTGTAAATGGCCTTGTGCGTTCGGTTCAAAGCCAGGCAGCCGAAAACAATGAGCTTGATTTTGAACGCAAATCACAGTACAGTGATACCTTGGCTTACGAACTTAATTGGTTCCCAGACAGAGTGTGTAAGGCGAAAAGTGTGTATCGCAAAAATTAATTTCCCATAGGAAACCATTAAAATGAGAATAATCCGTTCCCAGGTCCCCATAAAACATGCTTTTCTACTAAATAAGCCTTAAAACCACACAAAATATACCTTATTTTATGTATAATACATGTGCTATGGTATTATAATTAAATAAACTGTACTGTAAAATAAAGTTGTTTTATTTACCTTTGTGATAGTCGTTGATGGCTTGATGGAATGGAGTGGCCAGTTTGATCAGCATGAAACACTTGATGAGGAAACATAGCGTTCTTCTTTCATCATCTTGAGGAATGATCCCTTGTAGGTGCTTTCTCTGCGATAATTTTACCTAGTTCCTCATCAATTGTGTTCTGTTTAGCTGGGTTGATAGCTTTTTGCATCAAGTGACAGAGACAATGAATTCAAGTGATGAATGAGTTAATATGGTTTCTTGCCATATTCATTATTGTTAATTATATATCATGATATTATTGTATATACTCAGTTTAAACCTATTTGCTACTCTGTTTTGATTTTTTAAAAATCTATGTATCTGTGTTCATACAAACACACTCAGTGTAAATGGGTAAATATTAATACAATACAATACAATACAATACAATACAATACAATACATCCTAATTTATATAGAGCTTTCACAACAGCTGCAGCTGGAACAAAGCGCTTCACATAATAGTCAACACAAAGCAAAATAATAAACACAACAGGACTAAAATGAGTTCAAATGTAAAGTTTGCTCGTATGACTCCGACAGTGGATTCTGAGGGTAAAAAAAGAGTAAAAGTAACAAATGAAGTCACCAACAGATCATGAGATACATTTTATCCAAATATGTGTGTATTTTTTTATTTATTTTTTGGGCCCGTAAATGTTGATGAGCCGCATCTTACTTATGTGAACCTTCGACGGCCCAAGTATCGTTATGTAAAATACAAAGCGGGCATAATCTCCAGCGACCTTTTTCTGTATGACTCGCATGCATTTTCACACCTGCCTGGTGTGTAAATGACACCTGCGGTGTTGCCTGCCAGTAGCCCGCCGAACCCCCTTTGCGGAACTTTATGACACTTTTACATGTGTTAATTGTGTGTGTGATCGTTGCACACGTGTGCGTCTGGGGGCCAAACAACAGTTTTTTTTATGTCCTTGATGAACAGTATTCAAATGTAAAATGATTTACGACTGCTAGTAAGAAGCCGATGAAATGTCGACGAGAGCGAAAAAATGAGATTAGTAATATGACGATCCATTTGATTGCGAGATTGATGAATGCTTCCCTTGTCGGATATGCGGAACCGATGACACACGAAAAATCACGCTCGTGACATCATCACTAATGGACTGTTGCGCATAATTAGCGTGTTTTACACTCACTGTCAAGCATCGTAAAGCTACATTAGCAGAGCGTTAGCAAGAAGTGGAAGGCGCAGGCATGTTGATGGACACGCGTGATGGTGTTCAGATGGATTCAAGTGATTGGCTTCGAAAAGGAGATGGCGAGAGCGAGTCGTAAAACGTCTGCGGCATTTCTCGGTGTCTGAAATAAAACGTTTTATTTGCTTGGAGTTTTCCATAGTGGTCGTTTGGTTTGGCAAGGTTAGAAGATGCAACATTGAACGGTGTAAAAGTGCCAATACCGTACGGTAACTCCCCACCCCCTGCATCTCAGGTTCGGAGTTTGCGATCCCATCCTTTTATAAATAAATAAATAAATAAATTACTAAATAAATAAAGATACATACATACGCACACAACTAAATAATCAATTTACAAACAAATAAACAAAAACAAATAAATAAAATGACAAATAAAATAAATGATAAATAAAATAAATAAATACATAAATAAACAAAGACACAAATAAACAAATACATACAAACACAACTAAATAATTAAAAATAAATAAACAAAAAACTCAAACACAAATAAATAAAAACACATAAAATTACACCATAAATAAATACATGGATAAATAAATAAACATACAAACTCATAAACACACAAACAAATAAGATTAAATGATGAATAAATACATAAGACACAAATAAACAAACAAATACAAACACAACTAAATAATCAAATAAACAAACACATAAACAAACTAACACATACAAACACTAATAGAAATACAAAAAATACATAAATAAATACATGAATAAATAAATAAATAAATAAACTAGACACAAATAAACAAATATATACAAACACAACTAAATAATTAAAAATAAATAAACAAAAAACTCAAACACAAATACAGTAAAGTCTCGTTATATCGATATTCAAGGGAGTCCGAAAAAATATCGATATAACCGGGACTATCGATATATCCGACCCTGTTTGCATGTAATTTTCTCCGTGCGTGCATAGAAATAGTATCGATATAACCGGGACTATCGATATATCCGATATCGATATAACGAGACTTTACTGTAAATAAAAACAAATAAAATTACACCATAAATAAATACATGGATAAATAACGACTGTTTTTGTCCTCTGTTCCCCGCCCCCAGTCATCGGTTAAAGCCATGTGGTCAAGAACGCAATAGTGAGGGGAGGTGGTTTAAACATTAAAGAGACAGGCGTACGACAGTGAGAGAGTTTCAACTTTTATAGTTCAAAGGCAGAGTGTAGACTGCAAGGTTAAAATATCCCATCAATCAGGCTCCACAAATAACCTGTACAATCTGTACACTGATGCAAAAAGCTATTAACCAGCTAAACAGAACACAATTGATGAGGAACTAGATAAAATTATCGCAGAGAAAGCACCGACAAGGGATCATTCCTCAAGATGGTGAAAGAAGGCTACGTTCCTCATCAAGTGTTTAATGCTGAGGAAACCCTCTCCATTCCATCAAGCCATCAACGACCATCACAAAGGTAAATAAAAGGACTTTATTATACAGTACAGTTTATTTCTTTAAATAGAATACCATAGCACATTTATTAAACATAAAATAAGGTATATTTTATGTAGTTATAAGGCTTAGAAAATTAGAAAGTAGAAAATTATGTTTTATGGGGACCTGGGAACTGATTATTCTCATTTTAATGGTTTCCTATGGGAAATTATTTTTTGGGATACACACTTTTCGCCTTGCACATTCTGTCTGGGAACCAATTAAATTCGTAAGACAAGGTATCACTGTACATCCATCCATCCAATCCAAATGAGCGGATGCAGGGATGAATGATGGACAGACGGATGAAGAAATCCCTTAAAGCGCGCACACACACTCACATAAAAACTGCCCTCGCCAATGAAAACTCCCCGAGACAGACTCTCCCTGAAACTTCTCATAGCAAAGTGGCTGTAAATTCTTTTCTTCCATCTTCCCTTCCTGTAAAACGAGCGGCTTTTCCCATTACATTTGTCCATCGAATGCCGGTATCTTCATGATGACTTTGCCGGTCATAAAAAAAAAAGATGAAAGCATCGTTTTTTTCCCCCTCCCCCTCCTCACGATGGACGTCACGATGAATAACTAAGGTGGATTTTTTTTTTTTTTTTTATCAATTAGTAGTGGTGCGACGCAGGAGCCGGCTCCTTAAAGGCAGCCAGCCTCGTGATTGGCGCAGACGTCCAGCTCGTGGCGTTCCAGGCTTCTATATAAAGCCGAGCAAAAACGAAACTCGGACTGAGCATCGGTTGCCGTCTGCCTGACGTGCGAGTCCAAAGCACAGTGAGGAAAGAGTAAAAAAAAAAGAAAGAAAAAAAAGGAAAAAGAAACCTCACTCCCCCCCCTCCCCCCTGTTCGTTCATTCCCCCTCTTTCAATCGGCATTTCTTCCTCTTTTTTTTATTTTTTTTTTTAGGTTATTTTATTTTGAAATACTACTCGTCACGTCTTAGTTGCGATCTCTTCGCCGAAAGGGGGGAGACGATGCCTCTGAGGACGGGACTTTTCCTCCTGATGCTGCTCAACGCATCCGCATACGAGCTGGATCAAAACGAGTCCTATCCGTCCAGGAGAGCACGCTTCTCGGCTAACAGCCCTTGTAAGTAGCACAAAACGCACATGCTTTTGGAGCCGCATCGATGTGCGCGTGCGCGTCTATGTGTTTCTTAGCTCGCTGTCATGCACATTTCATCCTTCGTTATGATCGTTTTGGGGCTTGTGCAGTCGTTTCTGTTTTATTTTTATTGATGGATTTATTTTTAACTTGGTTGTCCAGTAGGCAACAGATGAGCTTGAGATGCTGCATAGCCCCCCCCCCCCTACCCCTTCACCTCTAATGTTGTGCATTAGTGAGTGTACAATAATATAAAGCTGTAAAATTATGATTTTTACAGGAAAAAAAATGTTAAAAAAAAAAAAAGAAAATGGTATCAGTATGAAAGGCATTTTAACCCATTTACACCCACCACATTCATATGGACACAGATCAATTCATTTTCAAATGCATTCATTTTGTTTCTTAACCTATTCATTATTAACTCATTCACTGCCAGACAATGTGCGAAAAATGTCTCCACTCCAGTGCCAGGGTTATTGTCATTGTCAATCAAATTCTGGGACAACATAAGCATTCAATGCAGCGTAAGACACCTTAGACCACAGGTGTCAAAGTCAAGGCCCGGGGGCCAAATCCGGCCCGCCACATCATTTTGTTCGGCCATATTGGTTTATATAGCGCTTTAACAACAGTTGAAGCTGGAACAAAGCGCTAACATGGCGAAAAAAAGGACATTCTGCCCCCTTGTGGAAGGGAAAAATATTGCCAGAAGGCCAAATCCGGCCTGCGAAAGCAAATCAAACTTGTGAAATTCCATGCTTGCTAAAATCCTAACCAAAATGTCATATTTTTTTTTATGTAAACTAACTATCTAGCTGTCTATTCGCTACATAGCTATCTAAGTTGCTAGCTATCTGTTGGCTATCTATTAGATATCTACTAGCTGGCAAGCTAGCTTTCTATCTATTAACTTCTGGGTTGAGGGAACGTTGGTGCGTGTGGCTGCCGCTGCTCACCCACAGGAAAAACTTATCCTTATACTGTAAGACCTTGAGAATTTTGAAAAGCGCTTATAAATGAAATGTATTATTATTGTTGTTAAATCACAATATCAGTCATTATTCTTGACTTCAGATTTGAAAACTAGTTATTATTAATTTGTTGTGCGCTCTTGATGTAATATGTGGAGGGGATTAAACATTCTTATAGCTTCCCCAAATTCATAACGGCCCTCGAGAGGAAACCATAACTACAATTTCGCCCATGGCAAAAAAAAAAAAAAAACGACTTTGATACCCCTGCCTTAGACTCTCTTCTTTCATCAGAAAAAGTTAATTCCTAAATTATATGGGTCTGGAGTTATCTGAGCTTGAAATGGGGGCTGCTGTACAAAATACTATACAAACATTCCTTTATATAGCGCTTTAACAACAGCTGAAACTGGAGCAAAGCGCCAACATAGAAGAAAAGGGAAATGATGCCCCCTTGTGGAAGGGAAAAAAAACATTGCCAAAGGTCTGGCCAGCACTATATCGGCACCCAAACAAGAAAAAACAAACCCCGAATACACTTGTGAATGGCCGTGAATGAGTTATTTATATATAATGATATTATTGTTAATTACATACTCAGTTTGAACCTATTTGATACTCGGTTTTGATTTTTTTTAAAAATAAATTTATCTATGTTCATATGAACACGCTTAGTGTAAATGGGTTAATCATAATCATAATGATAATAATACATTTCATACAAGCGCCTTTCAAAACTCTCAAGGTCACTTTACAGTCACAGGATCGTTTTTTTCTGCAGGTGAGCAGCGGCAGCCACATGCGCCAGCGTTCACTCAACCCGGAAGTAACTCAAATAGATAGAAAGCTAGCTAGATAGCTAATGAATAGAACATTGGTGTACAATCTATGGTGGACAATCTATTTGAGCATTTAAACAGGGAAAGCGTGACATTTTAATAATTCAATCAAGCCTCAGAAGGAGCTACAAGTGTACAATCGTGTACTTTGGTTGGATTTTGACAAGGTTGTGTAAAATTGCAAAGAGGCACTATACAGTTCGACTGTTTAGAGAGTTAATGGCGAGGGGGGAAGAAGCTGTTTAAATGTCTACTAGATTTGGTGCACATGGATCGGTAGTTGGAAAAGGTGGTGTGCAGGGTGCGGAGGGTCCAGTTGGATTTTCTGCACTCTTCTCTTGATTCTTGCAGTGTGCATGTCCTCGAGAGTGATTTCTTTTCCCGCCGTCCTAACTGTCCGTTGAAGTCAGATGAAGATGATGATGATGATCCATCAGCATGCCAACCGTCGCTCGAACTGCACACTCTCACTACAGTTGCCAAGCTCCGGGCGACAAAAAATGCGAGCGACGAGGGAGAATATTCATTCCATCACGCCGTGGCGTTTGACAAAGGATGTGCAGCCGCAAGGGGCAACACTGCAGATTGGACACCTTACAGATCCCGGAGGCTTCGACACTTTTTGGCGCCGCATGACTTTTCCCTTGGCGGGAAGGATATTTCGCAGCACAGTTTTTGGACCAATAGAACCAGAAATACCAAAGGGATTCCTGAGAATTGTTGCCGTGCCTTTACATACACATACACATACACACACACACAGATGGTGCCCTGCCACCACCAGCCTCTGTCTTCAATTATTTTTACACCAAGTGGTAATTGATAGGCCACATTTTAGGACTCTGACAATTTGAGTATTTTTGACCATAGTGCGAGCAAATATGGATCACGGAAGTAGGATGGAGGAAGGATCCCTCGTCCATGATAGCACAGCTAGCTGGACTCTGTTATGCTAACAGATAAGAGACATCGTGAAGTCAGCCGTCCATTCACTTGGGGAGAATTTACTTAGAGGTCAAATTCAAGGCCCGGGGGTCAAATCTCATATATATATATATATATATATATATATATATATATATATATATATATATATATATATATATATATATATATATATATATATATATATATATATATATATATACACATATATGTATACATATATACATATATACATATATATACACACATATATATACACACACACACATATATATATACACACACACACACACATATATATATATATATATATATATATATATATATATATATATATATATACACACACATATATATACACACACACACATATATATACACACACACACACACACACACACACACACACACATACATATATATATATATATATTTATATATAAAGCAAATTATGCACATTTCTTGCTAAAATACCATACCACATATACACTCATTCACTGCCAGACGTGCAAAAATGTGTCAATTCCAGTGCCAGGGTTTTTGTCACTGTGGCTGAAATTCCAGGACCCACAGAATATTGAGTTTTAGGACTACATAAATATTCAATGCAGCGTAAGAAACCTGAGATTCTCTTCTTTCATCAGAAAAAAAAGAGTTAATTCCTAATTTATATGGTTTTGGAGTGATCTGAGCTTGAAATGCGGGTGGTTGTACAAACTACAATACAATACCAACATATTGCTTGATACAACGCTTTAACACCAACTGAAGCTTTAACAAAGTAGCATCAACTTCTTAATGTTGTAACACTTGAGCCGAAAGTCATGAACACAAATGGTGCAGCAACACGTGTAGACAGAAATTCAACAATACGCACAACCATATTAAATTGTGAAAAATCATTAAATGGTGATATTAACTCATTCACTGCCAGACGATGTGCATAAATCTGTCCACTCCAGTGCCAGGGTTTTTGTCATTTTTCCAGGACCCACAGAATATTGACTTTTAGGACTACATAAATATACTACACGGTATTACAAACCTTAGACTATATTCTTTCATTAAAAAAAAAAAGTTAATTCCTAAATTATGGGCCTGGGGTTATCTGAGTTTGAAATGGGGGCAGGTGTAGAAAATACAACACAATACATACATATTGATTTATATAGCGCTTTAACAACAGCTGTCCCCTTGTGGAAAAGAAAAGAATGCCAGAGGCCATGGCCAGTGCTTTATCGGCACCCAGGCATGAAAAAACAAAACCTGAACAAATTCGGGAATGGCGCTCCACGTCATAATTGGCATTATATTAGATTAGATTAGACTTTCGTGTCCTGCACATTTATTTGTCATGTCTGTTTTATGATACTAGTGCAACGTGTTCTACCGGAGACAAATTCCTTGTGTGTTCTACATACTTGGCCAATAAAGATGATTCTGATTCTGATCTTCATTATCCTCATCCTCATGTGTGTGCCTACAGCAGATGTGGCGCGCTGTCTCAACGGCGCCCTCCAAGTGGGCTGCGGGGCCTTCGCCTGCCTGGAAAACTCAACGTGTGACACAGATGGCATGCATGACATCTGCAAGTCCTTCCTGTACAGTGCTGCTAAATTTGACACTCAGGTATACGCTTACACTCCCCTACAACGACGACGACGACGACTCCGGTCGCGGTGGTGCGGCTGAGAAAAATATGCAGTGGGGCTGGTGCTGCATCGCATTAAAAAAAAAAAAGGATTTGGGGAGTTGTAATTGAGTCAAAAGTCAAACGCGCACACACCCGAAATGCATCCTAGTGTTTCTCAATTTTTTACAACCTCCAAAATATCCGGCGCCACCAACTACAATGACAGCAGAGGCTCAAGTCTATTAGCTGACTAGCTAATAGCTTGCTAGCTATCTACTAGCTGGTTAGCTAGCTTTCTATCTATTTGAGTTACTTCCGGGTTGAGTGAACGCTGGCGCATGTGGCTGCCGCTGCTCACCTGCAGAAAAAAACGATCCTGTGACTAAAGTGACCTTGAGAGTTTTGAAAGGCGCTTGTATGAAATGTATTATTATCATTATTATTATGATTAACCCATTTACACTAAGCGTGTTCATATGAACATAGATAAATTCATTTTTAAAAAAATATCAAAACCGAGTATCAAATAGGTTCAAACGGAGTATGTAATTAACAATAATATCATTATATATAAATAACTCATTCACGGCCATTCACAAGTGTATTCGGGATTTGTTTTTTCTTGTTTGGGTGCCGATAAAGCGCTGGCCAGACCTTTGGCAATGTTTTTCCCTTCCGCAAGGGGGCATCATTTCCCTTTTCTTCTATGTTGGCGCTTTGCTCCAGTTTCAGCGGTAGCCACACGCGGCTACCGCTACTCACCCGCAGAAAAACTGATCCTGTGACTGTAAAGTGACCTTGAGAGTTTTGAAAGGCGCTTAGAATTGAAATGTATTATTATTATTATTATTATTATTAAATTATCATCAAGTAGTCATTAAAAATGAGACAAAAGTTTCATTCCAAAACAACAATGGCGACCTTTAACGGCCATTTACAGTCGGTGACCTAATCCGCCTCTTAACTCATTCACTGCCATTCCCGAATTTATTCAAGAATTGAAAAGCATGATGTGGAGCGGCATTCCCGAATTTTTTTTTATTGCGTGGGTGCCGATAAAGCGCTGGTCAGATCTCTGGCAATGTTTTTCCCTACCATCATTTGCCTTTTGCCCATGTTAGCGCTTTGTTACAGCTTCAGCTGTTGTTTAAAGTGCGATATATATCAATATGTATTGTATTGTATTTTATTTTATTTTTAACAGCCGCCCCCATTTCAAGGTCAAATAACTCTTAGGAATTAACTTTTTTCTGATAAAAGAAGAGCGTCTAAGTTTTTTTAACGCTGTACTGAACATTTTTGTAGTCCGAAAACTCACTATTCCTGCAATTTTAGTGAAAATGACAAAAACCCTGGCACTGAAGTGGACACATTTTTGCACATTGTCAGTGAATGAGTTAATGAATAAGTAGTTTTCAAATTTGAAGTAAAAAATAATGACAGTTATTGTGGTTTACGTACAATAATTTGAAATTTCGGTTCAGACTTTAATAAGCATCATGAAATTTCAAAAGTTCGATTTGCTTTTGCGGACCGAATACACTGATGTGGTGGGCCAGATTTGGCCCCCGGGCCTTGAGTTTGACACCTATGGATTAGGGCATTCACTGTATATGGAAAACGAGTCTCTCCATCAAAAAAATTCTAGTTCAGAAATGTCTTCCAGAGTCAATTAGTTTTATAAGTAGAGGGTTGTTTGCATAATTGGACTGTCATCGAGTGCCATTTTTTTCTGGCAGAGCTGAAAGTGAAAAATGTAGATATTGACTCACAAAAAATGTGCAATAGCACTGTTTTCATAGCATGAAAAATGCATGATTGCTAAAGGATGACACAATTTCCGCTATCTTCCAGTATCACCTCCAAATCTCTGCACCGCATTATCACAGCTCAATATGAAATCCTCTCAGTGCAAGATAACTGTGACACTCACATCTTGCTCTCCAAGAGCCCTCGCAAAAATCAGTTTTTAGAGTGAAACAAGACAACCCTGGCAACAGATTTGGTTGACTTTGTCTCACCGAATAGAATTTGGCTAACATTACAGCAATCTGAGTTTTCATATTCGGAATCCTGCGGTATCTTGTATACATAAAGGATAGCGGCCATCGAGGACTAGGATTTCTCAACTACGACTACTTGATACTGTCTTTTAATCCGCCGTTTCAAGTGACACTCATTCCCTCACAGATACGACAGTCATGTGGCGAATGAAAATGGCCGACCCAAGTAGGACAAAAGAATAAATACAAAAATTAAATCAAAGTGTTTTCTTCTACAGGGTAAAGCATTTGTGAAAGACAGCCTTAAGTGCATTGCCAACGGCGTCACCTCCAAGGTGTTCTCGACCATCCGTCGCTGCTCCACATTCCAAAGAATGATATATGAAGTTCAGGAGGAGTGCTACAGCAAACTGGATATCTGCACGGTTGCCCGGACCAATCCCGACGCTATCGGCGAGGTGGCTCAGCTACCGAGCCACTTCCCAAATAGGTGAGCTAAACCACCGCTTACGCCAGCCCACAATCCTCCGCTACAGCCTTACTAAACAAACAAATTGTCGCAAACGCTAAGCTAACATAGCACCGAACTTGGTATCCATTCTAACTTAGCACATAGCAACTTTGTACAGCAATCTATGTATCTAGGAAACTAGCTATGCATCTCGCTAGCTGTCTAACCTTCTATTTATCTATCTATCTGGCTATCTATGTATCTAGCTAGCGAGCCGGCTATCTATGTATCTGGCTAGCGAGCCGGCTATCTATGTATCTAGCTTGCGAGCCGGCTATCTATGTATCTAGCTTGCGAGCCGGCTATCTATGTATCTAGCTAGCGAGCCGGCTATCTATGTATCTAGCTAGCGAGCCGGCTATCTATGTATCTAGCTAGCGAGCCGGCTATCTATGTATCTGGCTAGCGAGCCGGCTATCTATGTATCTAGCTAGCGAGCCGGCTATCTATGTATCTAGCTTGCGAGCCGGCTATCTATGTATCTAGCTAGCGAGCCGGCTATCTATGTATCTAGCTAGCGAGCCGGCTATCTATGTATCTAGCTTGCGAGCCGGCTATCTATGTATCTAGCTAGCGAGCCGGCTATCTATGTATCTAGCTAGCGAGCCGGCTATCTATGTATCTAGCTAGCGAGCCGGCTATCTATTTATCTAGCTAGCGAGCCGGCTATCTATGTATCTGGCTAGCGAGCCGGCTATCTATGTATCTAGCTTGCGAGCCGGCTATCTATGTATCTAGCTTGCGAGCCGGCTATCTATGTATCTAGCTAGCAAGCCGGCTATCTATGTATCTAGCTAGCGAGCCAGCTATCTATTTATCTAGCTAGCGAGCCGGCTATCTATGTATCTAGCTAGCGAGCCGGCTATCTATGTATCTAGCTAGCGAGCCGGCTATCTATGTATCTAGCTAGCGAGCCGGCTATCTATGTATCTAGCTAGCGAGCCGGCTATCTATGTATCTAGCTATCTATGTATCTATCTAGCTATGTATCTATCTATCTATGTATCTAGCTAGCTATCTATGAATCTAGCTATGTAGCTAACTTTGTACAGCAATCTATGTATCTAGCAAACTAGCTATGCATCTCGCTAGCTGTCTAACCTTCTATTTATCTATCTATCTGGCTATCTATGTATCTAGCTAGCGAGCCGGCTATCTATGTACCTAGCTAGCTGGCTAGCTCTCTAACCTATCTATCTGGATAGCTAGCTAGCTAGCTAGCAAGCTAGCTGTTTGGCCAGCTATCTGACTAGCTATCTAACCTATTTTTCTATTATTTATTTATTTAGCCATCTATTTATCAATTTACTTGTTTATCCATCTACTTATCTGTTAATTATTTAAGTTATTTATTTATTTTCCCATCTATTCATCTCTTTCCTTATCTTAATAAATGTATTCATGTACCTATCTATTTAATTATCTATTTATTTGTTTCTTAATTTGTCTGTTATCTGTATGTTTATTTATTTAGTCTATTTCTTCACTTATTTATGTACATATGTATTTATTCATTCCTTTATTTATTAACTTTTCATAAGCAACTCATCTTTTCCACAACTGTAACGCACGGCGATGGCAATAAATTCCAAATTGGATTATCGCTTTGCATATCGTGTTACTGTAAATTACTCCTTAGTGAAAAAAAAAATGCTCAATTTGAACTGCCTTCCTGGCCTGACGTCTTATTAGACGCCTATAGGCCACGTGCGCCCTACATAGCCTTGTTTGGAGAGTATTCGCCACAAAAGTAGCATTAAAATGCCATTGTTGGTTCAGCAAATCGAAATGTTGTACACCGGATGCCCCTTTGACCTGGATTTATGTAGCATACCAGATGGCTCACGTTGTATTCACTTGCATGTTTTGGTTACCATCTGCTCAATGCGGCTGGGAAGAAAGCAAATAGAAGTCTAACGCCGCCTCTCCTTCGCCGACGTGTTGTGTGTGCGAAGGGGAATCGGATATTTGGTCCAGATACCGGCGTCCCCCTAGTCAATGTGTTTCGTTTCTATGGCTTCAGGTTCTATGGGAGGCTGCTGCAGAGCCTGATGGACTGTGACGAGGACACGGTGGAGCGAGTCAGGGCCAGCATGGTGTCCAGGATGGGCCCGGAGATGACCATGCTTATACAGCTCCTGCAGAACAAACCGTGCGCATCTACGGCCGAAGCGTCGGCGGTAGCGGCCGCGGGCGCCGCCACTCCGACCGGAGCGGAGGCCCGCGGGAGCTGGCGGTGGTCCGTGGGACCCCATATGTACAAGATCCAGCCGAATCTGCGAAACAGAGACCCTGCTGGTCATTTTGGCAAAAAGCGCTCAGCCAGTGACGACTCCTAACTTCTTCTTTGCACTCCAAGTATGAATCGCTCCTCTATTCCCTCGGGGTGAACCTATTGGCGTCCGGGAGATATACAAATATGCACCTCCAGGGAATGCTGGACCGCCCCGTGAGTTGATACGATTGTTGCTACATTGTATATCTGACGTTTAAAGCTTGAGAGACCGCCACCCCCCCCTTTTCATCCATCACTCTCACGGCCTTGTTCACTCTTCATCTCCTCCGGATGAGATGAATCCTTAAAAGGTCTTAATGCCAAGTATTAAAAGAAAAATCGGACCGACCCCCCCCCCCCTCTCCCCAGACACACACCGCTTATAATTTGAATGACATTTAAAGCTAACTACCGTATTTTTTGAATGGCATACAAAGTAAAACGTTGTCTATTTTGAGATGTCGTAAAGAATTTGGGGGCTGGTGGGGTGACAAAGTTGGAGTTTGTCGGTGAAAGTACTCATTATCTGAGAATATATATATATATATATATATATATATATATATATATATAGATATAATATTTTTTTAAATAAAATTCTATATAGACAGTATATATAATTTATATATACAGTATACATATATAATTTATATAAAATATAAGATTCTGTATCGATCTAATTTTAATTATATATATATATACAATTTTATTAAATTATATATACACTGTATATATAATTGTATTAAATTATATATACAGTATACATAATTTATATATAAAATAGAATTCTCTATGTAATTTTATAAAATTATATACAATTGTAAAATTATATTATGTATGTATGTATGTATGTACACATACATATATATGTGTGTGTGTGTGTCAATACATATATATATATATATATATATATATATATATATATATATATTTGCCTATTATATATAGAATATATATATATATATATATACACACACATACATATACACACACATACACATATATATGTATGTATGTACACATACATATATATGTGTGTGTGTGTGTCAATACATATATATATATATATATATATATATACATATATATGGATTGGATTTGCCTTTATTAGTCTCGCAGTGGAGAATATATATATATATATATATATATATATATATATATACACACACATATATATACACACACATACACATATATATATATACACACACACACATATACACACACACACACACATACACACACACACACATACACACACACACACACACACACACACACACACACACACACACACACACACACACACACACACACACACACACACACACACACACACACACACACACACACATATATATATATATATATATATATATATATATATATATATATATATATATATATTTATATATTTTTCTCTTCTCAGACAGACTACATCAGTATGCACTTAAAAAAACTATTATTTATTGCTGATTATTTTGCTTCACAGACTTCACTTTGAGAACCACCACCTCTTAGAGCACAAACAAACATCTATCACTTTGAACTCCGCCACTTGAATGCTGCAAATTGAAATAGCTTGAAATTTTCCCGGGCCCAGCCAATCACAAACCATTTCTTCCAAATCACTTTCCTCCTTTTTTTGGCTCCTCTAAGCACAAGTAAAAGTCATCCATTGATAGATTCATTGACTCATCCACGAGGGGAGGATGGGTGAGGGGGGGGGTGGTTGTGTTACTTTAGATGTATCCAATATTTTCGTGATGAGACCAGTCAAATTGTGAGCATGAGATGTGAAGATCACCTTCACGTGTATTTTTTGGAAACAATGCTAACTCTTACATGTACTGTATCCTATAGGTAATCTGAGACAGCCATAGCTAGCCTTCTACGAAGAGAGCGTGGGTCACCAGAACCTTTGAGATGTTACCTTAAGGCGACCAAAACAAAAACAAAAACTCTACTTCAAAACTGCCCTGAATGCTATTCACGAAATACCAAAATACCCCGTGTACAGCTATAGCACATACTACTCGGATATTTGTTTTTCTGATGACAGATGTAGCCATTTGTCGTGATATATGTCCTTCGCAAACACCACAAAAGCTCGTGAGGCCAAATCTGTCCGTCATATCTTGAAAATGCATACGACTGTTTAACTTTCCAGCGTCAAAGGCGCTCCGTTTAATGTTGCTAACCCGAGGGCGAGGCGCTGCTAGCGTCCGTGTTGAACGACGACGCGCGCTAGCTAGGTTTGAGATTTAGAGTGACTATTTAAAAAAAAAAAAGCCTTCTTGGAATGATATTTATTTTCCTACGATATTATTTAATGTCCTATTTCAATGCACATTGTGTCGGTTTCATTCACTTCAAACAAGCAGTGCAGTTAAGGCTCTGATTTGAACATCTAGCTAGCTCGCTAGTTAGCTAGATGTAGCTAGCTAGAAGCTAGCTAGCTTTCAATCTATTTGAATTACTTCCCGGTTGAGCGTACGCTGGCGCGTGTGGCAGCCGCAGCTCACCCACAGAAAAACGTATCCTGTGACTGTAAAATGACCTTAAGAGTTTTGAAAGGCGGTTATAAAATAAATGTATTACAATAATAATAATAATAAACCGCCACACGTTTTTGGAATGTGGGAGGAAACGCGAGGACCCGGAGAAAACCCACACAGGCATGAAAACAACATGCAAACTTTTAACAAGAAGGGGAAAATGCTGTTAGTGAGGTTCTGATTGTTAATTTTGCTATGTATTATCTAGCTACCTAGCTGGCTATCTATTTGCTATCTATTTGATATCTGGCTAGCTAGCTAGCTAGCTAGCTATGTAGCTGGCTATTTATTAGCTATATGGCTATCTGGCCATCTGTTAGCTAGCTAGCTTTCTATCTATTTGAGTTACTTCTGGCTTGAGTGAACGCCGGCGCATGTGGCTGCCACTGCTCACCCGTAGAACACTGATCCTGTGACGGTAAAGTGACCTTGAGAGTTTTGAAAGGCGCTTATAAATGAAATGTATAATAATAATAATAAGAATTATTATTATTAGGATGCTTATTATGATGCTTATTATTATTATGATGCTTATTATTATTATTATATGCCGGGAAAAAAAAGACAGAATGGGACCCGTGTCATGACTGTGCTGGCCATAGGGGAACAACGTTGGTCATTCAAGTGGAGTGCTTATGAATGAAATGTATAATAATAATAATAATAATAATAATAATAATAATTATTATTATTATTATTATTATTATTATTATTATTATTATTATTATTATTATTATTATTATTATTATTATTATTATGCTTATTAGGATGCTTATTATTATTATTATTATTATTATTATTATTATTATTATTATTATTATTATTATTAGGATGGTTATTAGGATGCGTATTATTATTATTATTATTAGCCGGGAAAAAAAAAGACAGAATGGGACCCATGTTGGGAACAAAGTTGGTCATTCAAGTCAGGTGATCTACTCACATGGGATCATAGCGACGCGTTGCATTGTTATGAAGCACTTTGGATGCATCGGGTGGGGGGGTGGCGGGGTGGTCAAGCAAACATCAGCATGGGGGTCTTGGGTAGGTGACGGAATCAATGACACTGAAAAATTGGAAACGCAGTCGACTCAGCAGCTGGCGTGTTAGGAACGCTTTTTTTCTGTTGACACATTGACTCATTCACTGCCATTCTATTAGCTCTAGCTATTAGCTCGCTTGCTAGCTTTCTTTCTATTTGAGTTATTCTGGGTTGAGTGAATGCTGGCGTGTGTGGCTGCCGCTGCTCACCCACATAAAAGTAAAAAAAAACTGATCCTGTGACTGTAAAGTGATCTTGGGAGTTTTGAAAGGCGCTTATAAATGAAATGTATTATTAGTATTATTAGTATCATTTATTATTATTACTACTACTATTATTATATTATATATTATACATTATATATTATTATATAGACTGTAAAGTGACCTTGAGAGTTTTGAAAGGCGCCTATAAATGAAATTTATTATTATTATTATTATTATTATTTATTTATTCAGGAATTTAAAATATGACATAGAGCACCATTCCCGAATTTGCTGGGGTTTTGTATTATTATTATTATTATTATTATTATTATTATTTTATTATTATTATTATTATTTTTTTTTTTATTATTTTATTATTTTTAATTATTTTAATTATTATTATTATTATTATTTATAGAAACCAATATTGCATTGTATTCTGGACAGCCACCCTCATTTCAAGCTCATATAACTCCATACCCATTTCATTTAGGAATGAACTTTTTTTTCTCACCATGTTAGCGCTTTGTTCCAGCTTCAGCTGTTGTTAAAGCGCTATATAAACCAATATGGCCGAACAAAATGATGTGACGGGCCGGATTTGACACCCGGGCCTTGACTTTGACACCTGTGGCATAAGGTTTCTAACGCTGGATTGGATGTTAATGTAGTCCTAAAACTCAATATTCTGTAGCTTCTGGAATTCAACTGACAATGACGAAAACCCTCGTACTGGAGTGGACACATTTTTGCACATCATCTGGCAGTAAATGAATTACCCCCCTCTTCCTCAAATATAGCCAGACAATCGCCCCTGATAGGAAGTCCCATGCTGCTGTTTGTTTGGCGCTGTTACCTTGTCGACAGGCAGTCTTGGAGCCTTGAGCTGGTCCGTTTGTCACATCGCCTCAAAGGAAGTGTCTCGGAGAACGGGGAAGGGGTGTGAGGGGGGCGGGGGGGTGGTTGCTTCTTCATCTTTTGGCTTGGGTTCAGCTCCTTTTAAAAAAATTGAATAAAATTAGGTTAGTAGGTTAATTGAGCCAACAGAGAAGTAGGGGGGAATCGCGCTCAGTTTTGATTGGCGCTGGACAAACGATTCACACTCACACCTGTGGGCAATTTTGAGTCTTTAAATATGTAACCCAGTCGTAGGGAACCTCTAGACCCGTTTTTAACTCATTCACTGCCAGACGATGTGCAAAAATGTGTCCACTGCAAACAAAAAAAAAATTGAAAAATTGTCGAATAAAAGTTGTAATACGCCGTACATTATCTGAAATGATAATAAAAACATAAAAAACGGGTAAAAATGTATACGTTGATAGGTATGTAGCTAGATAGGTTTTTATAATATAATAATAATACTTTTCATTTATAAGCGCCTTTCAAAACTCTCAAGGTCACTTTACAGTCACAGGATCAGTTTTTCTGTGGGTGAGAAGCGGCAGCACCACGCACCAGCGTTCACTCAACCCGGAATAACTTAAATGAATAAAAAGTTAGGTCGGTAGCTAATAGCTAGCTAGCTAATAGATAGCCAGCTAGCTAGCTAGCTAATATATAGCCAGATAACCAGATAGCTAGCTAATAGATAGCTAGCTGGATAGATAGCCAGCCAGCTAGCTAGATAGCTAATAGATAGCCAGCTAACCAACTAGCTAGCTGGATGGATAGCTAATAGATAGCCAGCTAGGTATCTAATAGATAGCTAATAGATAGCCAGCTAGCTAATATAAGCCGAACCTGCAGAAACAAAAAGTAATAATTAGCTAACATGACAAGTGACAACTTGTCATGCTAGCTAAAAAAACAGTGAGCGCTCCAATTACTAACCAAAAAAAAAAATAATACATTTTTAAATGACATCCACAAAAACAATCCCATGACCTACCCTGACAGTGTCAATCAAAACTGTGAACATTAAAACATGATCCCACTTCGTAAAGGCACAATTTTTGCTACAATTTAACATACAGATTTCACTTGAGGACAGATCGCAAACCCTCGTGCTAAAAAGTCGTGATGGGAATTCCGGCTCCTTTCAGAGAGCCGGTTCTTTTGGCTCGGGTCACTTGAAAGATATGCCTCTTTTGGCTCCCAAATGTGTCCTTAGTTTTTTTTTTTTTTTTTTTTTTTTTTTTTTGTTTCTTAAATTAACTACCAAAAAAACATTCTGTGAAAAACGAGTTACTCATGTAAAAAATACACTATATCAAATATTTTTATTCATATGGCTTGATTTATATGTACACAGAGCGCATCCACTAACTTTCACTTTCCCTGTGGTTACTCTGGTCTGATGATCAGCTGTAACTAATTTGCTTTTCATATTAATAATGCTATCATACCAACTAGTAAAAAATATCATAATTGAATAATAATAATAATAATAATAACAGCATAATTTGATAACATTTGTCCACCTGTCTACCCTAACGTCCCGCCTCCCCGCTTCTCCTCACTGCTGCGTGTGTCTGTAATTCTCCCCTCCCTCCTCTACCGCGGATATCGACCAATCACGTGCGGCTTTAACAGAAGACTGGGGGCGGGGAATAGAGGACACGGCTCCCTGTTAGGAACCGGCTCTCTCCGTTCACTTCAGAGATCCGGCTTTAACAACCGGCTCGTTCGCGAACGACACGTCACTACGAAGAAGAAGCGATCGTCCGTAGCACAAACCTGACATTCGCTCTCACTTTTAAAACCATTATTTTACAACGCCGACTCCGCGAGAATTCCAAACTATGCAATGATTTCCAACGCAAAGGCTTTTGGGCGGCGTGCGACACAGAAACGGAAGCGCTCGGCCGGTGATTGTTCACCTCCGTCAACGGCGTGTCCATTGAAGCATCCAAGCGCTGTCGTCACCTTTTACGTCCATCGCTATCCTACCATTTTATGTTCAAGATGCACTTTTTCCCCTCTCCTCCTTTCCATCTTGACCACTATAAAGGGCATTGAAACATACATGATTACATACGTGAGTGACTGTGTGATATTTTGTCCGTCACGGGTTAATCCTTCAACCCAAAACAGCTGCTGCCCACTTATTGGCGACACCCACGTGTCTTGTCTGTCGTCATGGTGACTTCCTTGTCGGACATTCCAGTGACTTTTTCGGGCAAAGTGACTGTTCACCCCCCACCCCTCCTACGGAAGAGGATTAGGGCCACTGGAGAGTAAAAAAATAAGCATGGCAAGATTGTTACTTTTTACGAAGAATTTTGACTTTAAAGTGAGAATTCCGACTTTATTCTCAGAATTCTGACTTTATTCTCAGAATTGTGACTATAAAGTCCAATATCTAATAGATAGCTAATAGATAGCCAGCTAGCTAATGTAAGCCGAACCTGCAGAAACAAAATATTAAAACACAAAAACAAAATAAAGACTTTCAGACTCTCAGAATTCTGACTTTATTCTCAGAATTATTTATTCAGTTCAAATTAATTATTCAAGTCAAAATTCTCAATTTATTCTCAGAATTCTGACATTAAATTGAGAATTCTGACCTTATTCTCAGAATTGTGACTTTATTCTCAGAATTCTGACTTGAAAGTGAGAATTTGGACTTTAAAGTGAGACTTCTGACTTTAAAATGAGAATTCTGACTTTATTCTCAGAAATCTGACTTTAAAGTGAGAATTCTGACTTTAAAATGAGAATTATGACTTTATTCTCACAATTCTGATTTTAAAGTGAGAATTCTGACTGTATTCTCAGAATTCTCACTTTTTTCTCAGAATTCTGACTTTAAAATGAGAATTCTGACTTTAAAATGAGAATTCTGACTTTATTCTCAGAATTCTGACTTTATTCTCAGAATTCTGATTTTAATGTGAGAATTCTGACTATATTCTCAAAATTCTAACTTTATTCTCAGAATTCTGACTTTAAAATGATAATTTTGAATTTATTGTCAGAATTCTGACTTTATTCTCAGAATTCTGACTTTAAAATGAGAATTCTGACTTTATTCTCAGAATTCTGACTTTAAAATGAGAATTCTGAATTTATTCTCAGAATTCTGAATTTATTCTCAGACTTCTGACCTTAAAGTGAGAAGTCAAAATTCTCACTTTAAAGTCAGAATTCCCACTTTAAAGTGAGAATTCTGACTTTAAAAGTGAGAATTCTGAGAATAAAGTCAGAATAATGAGAATAAAGTCAGAATTCTCACTTTAAAGTCAGAATTCTGAGAAAAAAGTCTTGCCAACCTTATTTTTTCCCCCTTCGGTGGCCCTAATCCTCCGTACCCCGCCTCACCAAGTCGAGTGTAACGGTAGTTTTTCAAAGAGAATGTAACTGTTTACTGAATGTCTTAGGCCACGCCCACGTGACACACCAAGGCGACTTGTAAATGAAAGGAGAAGGCGGGGCTTAGTTAGAAGCAAACAAACACAATGTAAGCCCATAGAGCGGTCACGGGCCTTCGGTTAGCTTGCGTCTGCAGATTCGGGATGACCGGGGCGTCACGGTGGTAACGGTTTTGGTACTCTTTCCTCTCAAGACTTGAAACAGATTGATCGTGATTGATTGTTCGTTATGTGTGTGCGTGCTCCAGCAAAAGCAGGGGAAAAAAAAAACAAAACAAAAAAAAGCTTCAGTGACTTGTAAAGTTTATTTTGTATTCATGTGTATATATCTATACAAAACAGATATATATAAAATATATATAGATATATATATATATAGTGACAGTTATTTTACTATTCCAATAGCACACTCAAAGTTATTGAACTGAAGTTCCCGATGCTATGTAACGCATGATTGACCTTTGTGTAAATGACTTGCACTTTAAAATATACCCATATACATATACTGTATACCCATACTGTGTATATGTTTGGGTTGTTTTTCCCACCCTCTGTACTGAAAAGTCATGAAAGATACAAATGCATCAAAGTGTGTGTCTTTTGCTGAAATAAAATATTGATCATATCTGATACCGGTTGTATTTATCTTAATTCCAAACGATCTGCATCGGAAAATTGTGATTAGCTGAAATAAGCTGGTTGCTCATGCTAATGAGCGATCGTATAAACCCCGTCGTATACTGCTGGACCAAGAACATTTTTCACTGATATTTCCATAAACAAGCAATTTTGTGAGCGAACAGCCTTTTAAATCGCGGGAGCGTAGCCCGAAAAGTGGGATGGCAGTAAAGCAAGCCCTCCCCGTAAAGGTAATAAGAGCTTTATCGCTCACAAAGGAACCATTTTATGCGTTACACAACGTAACCTTCATAACATCTGGCCATTGCCAATTCACAATGCTTTTATTGCACTGGTGGGACAATATTTGCCTCATTAAGAAACACACAAAAAACATTTTTGGTTGTTATTGGGGTTCGCTGGAACGCATTAGTCACATTTCCATTCATTTCAATGGAGAAGAATGATTTGTGATTCACATTTGGACTACTTTGGGACATTAAACACTATACCCTGAATCACATTCAAACCTGACTAATTTTCCGCAATATGAACTCACGACAAACAAAAACAAAATAAACTCAATATTTTGTGGGTCCTGGAATTCGAGTGACAATGACAAAAACCCTGGCACTGAACTGGACACATTTTTGCACATCGTATGGCAGTGAATGAGTTGACATTTAAAGGACAACCGACACCATTTTTTTGTTTTCTAACTGACATCAGAAAAACGTTTTACAGCATCTAAAATACCCAAAACACGCAGGCTGATATTTTACTCAAATGAAAAACACCAATAAAAATGAGTTAAAGTGTCCCAAAACTACTTCAAAATGACCTCAGAAATTGCGAGTGTCAGAAGGTCCCGCCCCCTTGTTAGTGACGTCACACCAGGACGTTTTTCCTTGCTCTAGAATCAAAACAATAGCTTCAGATTCGGAGAAGATGCTTTCTTGTGACTCATCCAGTTATGAATATGATTCAAATAGTTCTGAAGAGGAAAGCATACATGTTTGCAATCGATTAAAGAAGTCCTTCCGTCTCATTTTGAGGCATCTGGACTTCAATGTAGCGTCCCAGAAAATGCACAAAATGGCGCCCAAGCTCTATTGGAAATGGGCTGATTTGTCTGCTGGGAATTTGTGTCAACTCGTATCAAATAGTAGTCTTGGTGCAACACACAACGATTCACCATCGCGTTACTTATGTGTTTTCCTTGTAATTTCGCCATCAACACGGATCAACACGAAATTTTCAGAACCAAACAAAGTACCCAAAATGCATTGTGTGTCGCTTTCTCGGTCAGGGGCGTTCCTGACGTGACGTCACGTCAGGCATCGTCATCATCTCGAAAACAAGACTTCCTGAATATTCAGCGCGAGTCTTAAAACGTAAAATATAGCTATATGCGGTGGAATCTTTGTAAAATACGCTCAGTAGAAGTCATTTTAAGTGATTTTACAAATTATGGACACAACTTGTCCGGAGCCGTCGGTTGTCCTTTAAATCACACAAAACATTGCGAGTGTATAAACTTTTGCTATCCTCTGTCTCAAGGCTAATGGCTTCAAATGAAAATCACCTAGCGAATACAATACTGTACTGTATTTGTGCTCCTGAGTGCATCTGGATCCTGCTTCATGCGCAGGGGTTCCTTCCCTTGGAAGTCAGCGTGATCACAATGGTCGGACTGCTTGGAACAAAAAATAAAAACGTGTCAAGTGTGTCTCCGTTTGCAATGTCCTGTTAAAGCCTCTCTTTGTCCTAATTGTGCACGATGGCTTGATCACTACCATCCGACGTGCTAGCACTGGAGTGGAGAATTTCATACGCAGTGAAAAGGGAAAGAAAAAAAAAGCACACACACAATGCATTTCATTCTAACGGCACATTCCCCGTGACCTCCCGAAATGAAGACAAATTAGCCGCGTTCTGAGAGTGTCAACAACAATTGCGCTTTTATAGGCGTCTTAAAAGCAGAATTCAGTGCAAGGCTGCCGCAGGGTTGACGTGTGTTACATTGTGCAGGCGCAGCCGGTGGACTTGCCAATGAGCGGCTTTCAATAAGTTCTGCGAAATCTATCGTACGCTACTCGCTGGAAACGAAAATGCATCTCGTCGCTCTCCGGGTCTTTCTATTAAAGCGCAAATTATCCGCGCATGACATGGTTGTGGTCTACCCACATCCTCTGAGCGCTCGGTATGTGTGACAAATCCAGCAGGACCCGTGAAGGCGGATCAAGGACGCCGAGCACCTCCTGATGGAAATGAACTTTCTTCAACTTGAATGCGAGCGAGCTGAAACTGCAAAGTGGCTGTTTGGTGGAAAGGGCCCGAGGATGCGAAAGACAGAGAGAGAAAAAAAAGAGAGAAAGGCTGCATGGACACATAATCTCAGTCAGAGGCAGATATAATTTCATGCCTATTTAGAGGAGAGTCCTGGGGGGGCTTTCTCATCAGCCCGCTCCCCACCCAGCCTGCCTTGCGGATAGGTGACGCTGCAACTGAAACGCGCCACTTCGAGTATCTTCTTCTCTACAGGGGACCTTCACTCATTAAAAAAAAGCATGATACAAACGTACTGACTTTCACATCAAATACGGAGCGAAATGAATGTTTCAATATATATGCATGTGTGTGCGTGTGCGTGTGTGTGCGTGTGTGTGTGTGTGTGTGTGTGTGTGTGTGTATGTGTGTGCGTGTATAGTATATAGTTTATTTCTTTACTTACAGTCGTTATGGAATGTGACTCTCCTTCCAAACAGCAATTCCCTCCTCCCACCCCATTCCATAAAGCCATCAACGACCATCACAAAGGTAAATAAAACGACTTTATTATAGAGTACAGTTTATTTCTATAATTACAATACCAAAGCACATTTATTATACATAAAATAAGGTATATTGTGTGTAGTTTTAAGGCTTATTCAGTTGAAATTTATGTTTTATGGGGACCTGGGAACGCATTATTCTCATTTTAATGGTTTCCTATGGGAAATTAATGTTTGGAATACACACTTTTCGCCTTACACACAATTTCTGGGAAGCAATTAAGTTCGTAAGCCAAGGTATCACTGGATAAACTACATATATGTGTATATGTATATACACAATATATATGTATATACGTATGTAAACAGTATATATATCCAAAATTGTCATATCTATCTATCTATCTATCTATCTATCTATCTATCTATCTATCTATCTATCTATCTATCTATCTATCTATCTATCTATCTATCTATCTATCTATCTATCTATCTATCTATTTATATTTTTTTCTCATGTTTATTATGTTTGTTAAAGTTATTATAAGTGCCTTGCATGCTGGGTTCGAGAGGACATTAATTTCATCTGTGCTGTATGTCATGCATATTAGCATATTTGACAATAAAGCTGACTTTGACTTTATAACTCATAACAAGTAAATGTCGTTAATCAATATAATTATTCAGTACAATATATATTTCAATACAATATATATTTGGATACAAATCAATATTGGTATGGTAAACTGATATATTTGAATATCCATCCATACCACATCAATGTCAAACAACTATTATACCACATAAAACATAAAATACATTCAAATATTAGTATATTAGATGCATTATACTATTTAAAATTGCATTTTCTATGTTGCTCTCTCTCGCTTGTTTCTATTTATAATTGTATTTTATTTATTGTATTCTATTTGTGATTGTATTTTATTTATTCTAGTACCTATGCTTGTCTGTGACTATAAAGTGTCCTTGACACCTTTGAAAGGCGCTTAAAATGTAATGTATTATTTTTATTAAACTCTTGTGATGAATCAATGCGGTTGTACGTCAACGCGATGTTGCGGGCTTTATTTGTCATGGAGGGGGCAAGTAAATCATCATCAGTATCAAATGCGCACATTCTCATGAGAAGCAAACAGATGGTAAGAATCACATCTGCATAATGATCCTTTCCTGTCATCATTATTCATGTATTCCTTGGCTGGTGACTCTCCGGGTGGCGAAACAACCGGGCAGCATTCCAAGTGACGGGCATCCAAATGAACAGGCAGGGTCAAAATTCTGTTTCCAGGCAACAAGGTGTTTCTGTGTACTTAAAGCGCTATGCGATGGAGGACACTGATATATGTATATACAGTATACAGTGATACCTTGGCTTACGAACTTAATTGGTTCCCAGTCAGAGTGTGTAAGGCGAAAAGTGTGTATCCCAAAAATTCGTTTCCCATAGGAAACTATTAAAATGAGAATAATCAGTTCCCAGCTCCCCATAAAACATGATTTTCTCCTAAATAAGCCTTAAAACTACACAAAATATACCTTATTTTATGTATAATAAATGTGCTATTGTATTGTAATGAAAGAAATACACTGTACTATATAATAAAGTCATTTTATTTACATTTGTGATGGTCGTTGATGGCTTGATGGAATGGGGTGGGAGGAGGTTGGAGGGAAGGAATTGCTGTTTGGAAGGAGAATCACATTCCATCAGGACTCTAATTAAAGAAATAAACTGTACTATATAATAAAGTTATTTTATTTACCTTTGTGATTGTCGTTGATTCCATGTATGTTTATTAGGCCATACCAATCAACTTTGATATACAGTGATACATTGGCTTACGAACTTAATTGGTTCCCAGTCAGAGTGTGTAAGGCGAAAAGTGTGTATCCCAAAAATTCGTTTCCCATAGGAAACTATTAAAATGAGAATAATCAGTTCCCAGCTCCCCATAAAACATGATTTTCTCCTAAATAAGCCTTAAAACTACACAAAATATACCTTATTTTATGTATAATAAATGTGCTATTGTATTGTAATGAAAGAAATACACTGTACTATATAATAAAGTCATTTTATTTACATTTGTGATGGTCGTTGATGGCTTGATGGAATGGGGTGGGAGGAGGTTGGAGGGAAGGAATTGCTGTTTGGAAGGAGAATCACATTCCATCAGGACTCTAATTAAAGAAATAAACTGTACTATATAATAAAGTTATTTTATTTACCTTTGTGATTGTCGTTGATTCCATGTATGTTTATTAGGCCATACCAATCAACTTTGATATACAGTGATACATTGGCTTACGAACTTAATTGGTTCCCAGTCAGAGTGTGTAAGGCGAAAAGTGTGTATCCCAAAAATTCGTTTCCCATAGGAAACTATTAAAATGAGAATAATCAGTTCCCAGCTCCCCATAAAACATGATTTTCTCCTAAATAAGCCTTAAAACTACACAAAATATACCTTATTTTATGTATAATAAATGTGCTATTGTATTGTAATGAAAGAAATACACTGTACTATATAATAAAGTCATTTTATTTACATTTGTGATGGTCGTTGATGGCTTGATGGAATGGGGTGGGAGGAGGTTGGAGGGAAGGAATTGCTGTTTGGAAGGAGAATCACATTCCATCAGGACTCTAATTAAAGAAATAAACTGTACTATATAATAAAGTTATTTTATTTACCTTTGTGATTGTCGTTGATTCCATGTATGTTTATTAGGCCATACCAATCAACTTTGATATACAGTGATACATTGGCTTACGCAATTAATTGGTTCTCAGACAGTGTGTAAGGCGAAAAGTGTGTATCCCAAAAATATTTTCCCATAGGAAACCATTAAAATGAGAATAATCCGTTCCCAGCTCCCCATAAAACATGATTTTCTACGAAATAAGCCTTAAAACTACACAAAATATACCTTATTTTATGTATAATAAATGTGCTATTGTATTGTAATGAAAGAAATACACTGTAGTGTTTAATAAAGTCATCTTATTTATATTTGTGATGGTCGTTGATGGCTTGATGGAATGGGGTGGGAGGTCGAAGGGAGGGAATTGCTGTTTCGAAGGAGAGTCACTTTCCATAAGGACTGTAATTAACGATTTACTTTTGTGATGGTTGTTGATTCCATGTATATGTATATTAGGCCCTACCAATCAACTTTGATAAACGACAAAATTGTCATAAATACACGGCTTTTTGGGCGGAGGAAAAAATTGGATGGAGAAGGCTACATTTTATACACTTGTTTAAAGATAGATAGATAAATAAATAAGTAAATAAACATAATTATGCAAACAAAACATTACGCAAAGTGCAAAAGAACATCTGACAGCTTTTAAAAAGGTCTCATCGTGACCGATTAAATCGGCCGGCTAGCTAATCGGCTGATAAATCGCGCCTTAGATCTCACCAAGCTAGTCTCGCTAACTTTTCATTCGCTGCCATACCCAAATTTGCTATCTATTAGCTATCAGCTAACTATCCTTTTGCTATCTATTTGCTTTCTATTAGCTATCTGTCTAGCTACCAAGCTAGCCATCTATCTGCTATCCATTTTCTAGCTATTAGCTAGCTACCTAGCTGGCTATCCATTTGCTATCTATTAGCTATCTGTTTAGCTAGCTAGCTATGTAGCTGGTTATTTAATAGCTATTTGGTTATCTAGCTAGTTGGCTAACTGTCTAGCTGGCTATCTATTAGCTATCTGTTACCTAGCTGGCTAGCTTTCTATCTATTTGAGTTACTTCCGGGTTGTGGCTGCCACTTCTCACTTGAGTTTTGAAAGGTGCTTAGAAATGAAATGTATTATTATTATTATTATTAGGCTATGTTTCACCCCCCCCCCCCTCCTTCATTGATCGCAATCATTTGTAAGCTCGTTTTTGGACCTTGATGACATCGACAGCTCTGACCACTACGCTCTTAATTCTGGCAAAGAATCCTCGCCTGAATGCATCGCTTGAAGTTCGACAGCATCCACTGAATAATTGCACCGTGGTCAAGCGTGCGGCGCAGCACAGCAAGCGTCTTCCTTATTTTTTTCGCACTGCCTCTTCTTCCCCCCCCGTATGTGTTTGACATTCATTATGTCCCCTTCTCTCTTTCCCTCGGAACTTGTGGCATATTCATCAGCACTGTGACAAATTAGATGTGCGGTGAAATGGAATCGCGGCGAAAGATTAGATCCACTCCAATCTCGCCAGCAATCACTACCCCCGCCCTTTTCAGTTCTGTGGGGAAATACCCAAGGACAGCCAAGATAATGAGATCACATTTGAACAGCAGAAAGTGTAGGAATGGCGACTTTGGCGAGCGACTTGATATGCAATGTGGATCGATTGTCCAACGGCACTTCATTATTTGCTTGATGACGACGCTGAAAATCCATGGGAGAGCAGGATATTTATTTGGAGCGAATCTCGGGATGACGCGGCGTAAATTATAACCACAATAAACATCCTGCTTGATAATTTATTGTGTGAATCGAACATGAGCACATTCCTATTTGGAAGGCCACATTTTTAACATACTGGATACAAGAAGTCAATACACCCAATGTTCAAATGCCAGGTTTGGGTGATATGAAAATAAACAAACAAACAAACAAATAAAGGGCCAGCTCACTAACTAACTGGATAAAAAAATAAATAAACGCATAATACATGAATAAATAAATAAATAAATATTACATGAATAAATAAATAAATATTACATACTCCCCTCTCCCGGAAAATTGCCGTTTTCATGTTTATTATGTTTGTTAAAGTCATTATAAGTGCCTTGCATGCTGGGTCCGAGAGGACAGTAATTTCATCTGTCTTGTATGTCATGCATATTAGCATATTTGACAATAAAGCTGACTTTAACTTTGATAAATAAATAAATAAATAAATAAATAAACCACTAATTAACTGAATAAAAAATAAACAAACACATATTACATGACGACATTAAAAAAAATGAATAAACACATATTACATTAATAAATGAATAAATAACCAGCGAACTAACTGAATAAAAAAATAAATAGACACATATTACATTAATGAATAAAACAATACAATTACATGAATAAATGAATGAATAAATAGTTAAATAAACGAATAAATAAATAACGTAATAAATAACTAAATAAATAAAAAGATAAAAAAATAACATAAATAAATAAATACAGAAATAAATAAATACATTAATAAATGAATAATGAGTGAACGCTGGCGCGTGTGGCTGCCGCTGCTCACCCGCAGAAAAAATATCCTGTGACTGTAAAGTGTCCTTGAGAGTTTTGAAAGGCGCTTATAAATGAAATGTATTATTATTATTATTAGAAATAAATGAGTATTACAGAAATAAATAAATTACCATAATTAAAAACATATTACACGAATAAATAAATATTACACGAATAAATGAATAAATACATACATAAAAAGATTGATGGATGAATAAATAAATAAATAAATAAATAAATAAATACATAAATAAATAAAAGATCATGATCAGTCCGCTCAAAACATTTTTCCCCAACTTTGGTTGGCCTAGTTCGGCTTTTTATGATGGTGTTTTTTATTTCTTTTTTTTCAGCACTTGGTGTTTTTTTCATTGACTTTGCTTCCATTCCAACGATGTATTTAAGAATAAGAGATGAGTTTTAATTTTTTTTTTAGATTATTGTGACAGGCTTTTAATGTACACCACTGAATAGATTTCAGGAACTGGTTATGGCTATGTGCAGTATTCACTGGAGGGCCAGTTTTCCATTTGTGTGTGTACATTTCTTTGATAAAACATTTATACGTGTGTCACTTAGTGTGACATGGTACAAAAAGCGACACGAGCAATGAATGATTCCTCCTCACTTGCTTTGTACTTTACTGCATGAAAGCACCCAATTTGGCGAGACAGTGACACCTAGCGGCTAAAAGTAGATAGCAAAATTAAACAAGGACGGCGCATCAACCACGCCGCCAATTATATTTGTATTTCTTGTATTTAGATTGGATTTATAATCGCCTTTCAAAACTCCCAAGGATATTTTACAGTCACAGGATCTAAAAAATCACTGCGGGTGAGCAGTGGCAGCCAGACGCGACAGCGTTCACTCAAACCGGAAGTAACGCACACTTATCAAAATAACATTTTGGCTGTTTTAATCTACTCTTGATGTCAGGGATGCCGAAAGAGGTTCCGTTTCGAGGACAATAATCCAAAACAACTATTTTCATCCAAAACCAAGTTCTAAACTCACAAAATTAGATTAGGAATATTGTGTGCAGTGGCCCTCGAAATTGTTGACGTAATAATAATAATAATAATAATAATAATAATAATAATAATAATAATAATAATAAATTTCATTTCCAAAACTTTCAAGGTCACTTTACAGTCACAGGATAAATTTCTCTGTGAGTGAGCAGCTGCAGCCACATGTGCCAGCGTTCACTCAACCCGGAATAACTCAAATGAATACAAAGCTAGCTATCTAGCTAATAGATAGCCAGCCAGCCAGCCAGCTAATAGGTAGCTAAGAGATAGCCAGCTAAGTATCTAATAGATAGCGAATAGATAGCCAGCCACCTGGATAGATAGCTAATAGATAGCCAACCAGCTAGCTAGATAGCTAATAGCTAGCTAACAGATAGCCAGCTAACCAGCCTGCCAGCTAATAGATAGCTAATAGATAGCCATTTAACTAGCTAGCTAGCTAATAAATAGCTAGCCAGCTAGCTAGACAGATAGCTGATAGATAGCCAGCTAGCTAGTTAGATAGCGTCATGCATTTATAAGGGCAGCTAATGTGATGCAACACAAAAGACGCAGACAGTCATTCAATTTTAAAAGACAAACGACGCCTCCGGACAAGGTGTGTCCATAAAATCACTTCAAATGACTTCTACTGAGCGTATTTTATAAAGATTCCACGGCGTATAGCTAGATTTTACGTTTTGTGTGTTGCACCAAGACTACTATTTGATAGTAGTTGACACAAATTCCCAGCAGACAAATAAGCCCATTTCCAACGGAGCTTGGGCGCCATCTTGTCCATTTTTGTTTCGCTACATTGGCGTCCAGACGCCTCAAAATGATACGGGAAGGACTTCTTTAATCGATTGCAAACATTTATGCTTTCCTCTTCAGAACTATTTGAATCATATTCATAACTGGATGAGTAACAAGAAAGCATCTTCTCCGAATCTGAAGCCATTGTTTTGATTCTCGAGCAAGGCAAGACGTCCTGGCGTGACGTCACGAACAAGGGGGCGGGACCTTCTGAAATTCGATATTTCCGGGGTCATTTTGAAGTAGTTTTGGGACACTTTAAGTCATTTTTATTGGTGTTTTGCATTTGACGTAAAATATCAGCCTGCCTCTTTCGGGTATTTTAGATGCTGTAAAACGTTTTACTGATGTCAGTTGGGAAACAAAAAAAAATGGTGTCGGTTGTCCTTTTATGTTGTCATTGTATCGACTTAAAACGAAGATTTGCTGCCTTCCTCTGTGTGCGTGCGCGTGCGGATGCGTGTGCGTCGTCGTCAGTCACGCATTACAGGCTGGCGCCGCCGTCTCTCGACTTCCACAACATGAGGTGTCGTGTTTCTGTTTGTTGTGGCCTCGGACAACACTAATAACGTGTCTGCACAACAATGTGGATGGCAAAAGCTGGTCAACATCACCTCAGACGTCAGTCCAACATCAACATTAACCCCACCTGCGACCCTCCACCACTATCCCACCCACCCTTGCTTTCCAACCTCCCGGGACACGCGCGCTCATTAACTCCCCCCAACGAGCCCCCTTTAAACAACTTTCGGATTTAAGAGACTTTCTTGGATTACTTTCCTGTAAACATTTTTTCAAACCAAAAAGGCTAAAAGTACACACATTAGGTACATATGTAGACATAAAAGTACACAGTTACTTCAGATACAGGTTTAATTAACCCTCTGTAATATTATCAGTTATTAAAAACAACATAACGCAATACGGTAAATAATGTCACAGTTTGTGCTTGAGGATTTGCTGCAGTAATTCACTGCGCTGCTTATTTTAGCCACTGGGAGGCAGTATATTCAACTCATGCAAATCGAAATCAAGAATAGGACATGGCCGGCCGGCCGGCCGCATACTGTGATTTAGAAATGATGTAACATCACTTTATTTTATTTTTTTTAAATTTAGGAATTAACTCTTAGTTTCTGATGAAGGGTTTGGTTTTTCTTGCGGGGGGGTGCCGATAGGTTGCTGGTCCGAGCTCTGGCAATGTTTTTCCCTTCTATGAGGGGGCAGCATTTGCATTTTGTCCATGTTAGCGCTTTGTTACAGCTTCAGCTGTTGTGAATGGTAAACGCTACCTAGCTGGCTATTTAGCTGGCTATCGAGCAAGCTATCTATTTGCTGCCTATTAGGTATCTGGCTGGCAAGCTGGCTATCTAGCTATCTATCTATTAGCTATCTAGCTGGCTACCTAGCTAGCTATCTGTTTGCTGTCTATTAGCTATCTAGCTGGCTATCTGGCTGGCTACCCAGCTAGCTATTTGCTGGTCTATTAGCTATCTGTCTGGCTATCTAGCTGGATAGCTAGCTATTGATTAGCTATTAGCTAACTAATTAGCTTTCTATCTATTTGAGTTATTCCGGGTTGAGCGAAGTTACTAATAGTAAATAAGAAAACATACATGAGTATTGTCTTTAAAATAATAAAACAATAACAATCATATACATATAAGATAGCTAGCTATCTAGCTAGCTATATATTAGCTATATAGGTATCTCGGTGGCTTGTTATCTAGCTATGTATCTAGCTATCTATTAACTGTTGCTGTAACTGTGCTATTAGCTAGCTAGCTAGCTTTTCTCTCTATTCGAATTATTCCGGGTTGTTGGCTATTAGCTAACTACTAGCTGGCTAACTAGCTTTGTATCTATTGACTTCCGGGTTGAGTGAACACTGGCGCCTGTGGCTGCCGCTGCTCACCCACCCAAAAAAAAAAAAAACATATCGCGTGACTGTAAAGTGACCTTGAGAGTTTTGGAAGGCGCTTAGAAATGAAATGTATTATTATTATTATTATAAATCAATATGTAGTACATGGTGTTTTGTACAGCCGCCCCCATTTCAAGCTCATATAACTCCGGATCCAGCTAATTTAGGAATTAACTATTTTTTTTACGATAAAAGAAGAGAGTGTAAGATTTCTTACACTGCATTGAATATTTATATCGTCCTAAAACTCAATATTCTCTGGGTCCTGCAATTTGAGTGACGATGACAAAAACCCTGGCACTGGAGCAGACACATTTTTATTTTTTGCATATCGTCTGGCAGTGAATGAGTTCATGTACAAAACCTCCCTAGCAGCATCAATTAAAATGGAGCACGTTGATGCCTTTCCAGCAGCTCGTATATTTTGTTTTTCTACTTCTTTCTTTCCTTTCAGAACTTTGCTGCTGTCAAGTGTAAATGTCTCCACTGCGAGACGAATAAAGATACATCCAATCCAAATCTAAAAATGAACAGGAGGACCCCATTTAAGTGTCTGACTGAATTAGCTGTCTCGTGATGGCAGACAAATGCTCCCGACTCCTGTCAGACGCCAATGAGCCCACTTATCTGTCAATTAGCGGACGCACCCCCCACACCCTCCTAAAACCCCCCCACTCAAGTCTTCCGAGTGTCTTCAGGTGTAAGGTGAGAAGCATTCGGTGAGAGATCAGAGCGTGCGGCCTGTCTGTCGGCTTCTTTTTTGGGGTGGTGGGGTATAAGGGTGGGGTGGGAGGTGGGTAAAAGGATGACTGAGGACATCTCTTGTTTTCCCCTCTTGGGCCCTTTGCATGCATTTAAAGCTGCACGGGCGACCACTTTGCAACTCAGTGTCAAGGGTCAGGCAGCATCGAGCAGAAAAGGAGCCACAAGAATATTTCTATTAAGTTTTAAAATAATACATCAAAAAATAAAACGAGGGATGGCGCATCCCGGCGCGGCGACACCGTTTTTAGTCGAGGATATTTTGAAGCAGAGTTATGAAAATGACGTTTTGGATCACGGACACGTTTTTGCGACAGTGAGTGACGGCGACATGCGAAAAAGGCGTTTTGCGCAACAAGCAGAGGCGGACGACGAGATGAAAGGAAACGGTAAGATAACGAACCATGAGTTGTAATTCTGCTTACTGGCTTTGATTGATGGAATATGTTTTTCTACTTCTTTTTTTTCTTTCAGCACTTTGCTGCTGTGAAATGTAAATGTATCCACTGCGAGACTAATAAAGGTTAATACAATCCAATCCATTACCTGCCACAATCGTTTACACTTCAGAATTTTTGTTGCTGTTCTTGTTCCATGCAATGAAAGAAATATGATCAAATGTGTCCGAAATACATCAACACACTACATCAAGGGAACTTTAGTGTACGGTATTTTTCCCGTGTATAAGGCGCACCCTAAATGAATGGGGTATTTTCAAACTTTTTCCATATATAAGGTATAAGGCGCACCGGAGTGTGTGTGTATATATATATATATATATATATATATATATATATATATATATATATATATATATATATATATATATATATATATATATATATAAAATAATAATATTTATTATATGAATGATTATTATTATTATTAGTAGTAGTAGTAGTATTATTATTATTATTATTAGTATTATTATTATTAGGCGCATCGGAGTATAAGGCGCACCCCCAATGAATGGTTTATTTTCAAACTTTTTCCATATAAGTCCTTGAGCGTTTTGAAAGGTGCTTATAAATATAATTTATTATTATTATTATTATTATTATTATGCGCACCGGAGTATAAGGCGTACCCACAATGAATGGTTTATTTTCAAACTTTTCCCATATAAGTCCTTGAGCGTTTTGAAAGGCGCTTATAAATATATGTTATTATTATTAATTATTATTATTATTATTATTAGGCGCGCCGGAGTATACGGCGTACCCCCAATGAATGGTTTATTTTCTAACTTTTTCCATACAAGTCCTTGAGAGTTTTGAAAGGCGCTTATAAATATATGTTATTATTATTATTATTAGTATTATTATTATGCGCACCGGAGTATAAGGCGTACCCCCAATGAATGGTTTATTTTCTAACTTTTTCCATACAAGTCCTTGAGAGTTTTGAAAGGTGCTTATAAATATAATTTATTATTATTATTATTATTATTATTATTATTATTATTATTATAAGGTGCACCGGAGTATAAGGCGCACCCCAAACGGATGGTGTATTTTCAAACTTTTCCCATATAAGTCCTTGAGCGTTTTGAAAGGCGCTTATAAATATATGTTATTATTATTATTATTATTATTAGGCGCGCCGGAGTATAAGGCGTACCCCCAATGAATGGTTTATTTTCAAACTTTTTCCATACAAGTCCTTGAGCGTTTTGAAAGGTGCTTATAAATATAATTTATTATTATTATTATTATTATTATTATTATTATTAAGGCGCACCGGAGTATAAGGCGTACCCCCAATGAATGGTTTATTTTCAAACTTTTTCCATATAAGTCCTTGAGCGTTTTGAAAGGTGCTTATAAATAGAATTTATTATTATTATTATTATTATTATTATTATTATTATTATTATTATTATTATCATGCGCACCGGAGTATAAGGCGTACCCACAATGAATGGTGTATTTTCAAACTTTTTCCATACAAGTCCTTGAGAGTTTTGAAAGGTGCTTAGAAATACAATGTATTATTATTATTATTATTATTATTATTATTATTATTATTATTATTATTATTATTATTATTGTAATACATTTCATTTATAAGCGCCTTTCAAAACTATCAAGGACACTTTAGTCACAGGATATGTATTGCATTGTATTTTGGACATCTACCCTCATTTCAAGCTCATATAACTCCAAACCCATATAATTTAGGATTTAACTCTTCATTTTTTCTGATGAAAGAAGAGAGTGTAAGGTTTCAAACGCTGCATTGTATGTTTATGTAGTCCTAAAATTCAATATTCTGTGGGTCCTGGAATTCGAGTGACAATGACAAAAACCCTGGCACTGGGGTGGACACATTTTTGCACACCGTGAATGAGTTAATACATTGCGGAGTGTGTTTTTAAAATCATTTTACGTATATGTTTTACCCCGTTTCATTGATTTCTCGTCTTGCTAGCATTGTAATTGTTGTATTTCAACAGACACACATATCCAGAGCAAGGGGGAGTCCGAAGGAGGCGTGGCCTCTCGTAGAAGGCCACGAGTGCTTTTCTCACGGGCTCAAGTGAGCGAGCTGGAGCGTCGCTTCCACCGCCAACGCTACCTGTCGGCGGCAGAGAGGGAGCAGCTAGCCCTGGTCATCAAGCTCACGTCCAACCAGATCAAAATTTGGTTCCAGAACCGCAGGTACAAGTGCAAGCGGCAAAGTCAGGACAGGAGTCTGGAGTTGGTACCCAGAAGGGTGCCTGTGCCGGTCCTGGTCCAGGATGGGAGACTATGCGGGGCAACCTCCATCATCCCGCCTGCTTGGAATCCAAATTTCGGCCATTATAACGGCATGGTTAGCTACGGTAACAGCGGTGTGTGCCGTTGGAGTTATGGCAATGTGACTGCTAATGTCAATAATACAGCGGGGGGGTTTCAGGTGGGCATTGGACACTCTCAGAGACTCCTGTCAACACGTTCAAAATAAAGATTTCAAAGCACATCATTGCGTCAATCTATATTATATTAGGTGACATTTGTACAGAAGGAAAGATGGTTTGCAGCAGGGCCACATTGTAGTTCTGGTTTCCTCTCGAGGGCCGTTATGAATTTGGGGAACCCATTAGAATGTTTAAATCCCTTCAAATATTACATATAGAGAACACAGCAAATTAATGAATAACTCATTTTCAAATCTGAAGTCAAGAAGAATGACTTTTATTGTGGTTGACATCCAAAAATATGAAATTTTGGCTCAGATTTTAGCAATCATCATGGAATTTAACACGTTTGATTTGCTTTCGCGGGCCGAAAAAAATGATGTGGCGGGCCGGATTTGGCCCGCGGGCCTTGACTTTGCCACCTGTGGTTTACAGCGTTTGTCGTGACCGTTTTATTTTGAAAATATGACAGACTACGTTCAAAAACGATAGTCATACACGTTCTTTCTAATTATGTTATTCCCCCCCGTGTATCTACAATAAAAAGAGCATTTCCTATTTCAAATTTCAGTCGTGTTGTTATTTTAACTCACTGTTAGTCAGGCAGGCAGTCATAAATAGGTCAGATACATGCTAAGATATATGCTAATAGTCACAGTGATTCGGCTAATAGCTTAGTTACACACTCAGTCTTTCAGTTGGTCAAACGTAAGGGGAGATAAATGCTAACCGATATTTAGCTAGTTAGTTATAATAATAATAATAATAATAATAATAATAATAATAATAATACATTTATGTTGGTCAGATAAATGTAATAGTTCGGTAGTCAAACGGTTACGTTTGTTTACCTACACAAAGAATTGTGGTACTCAGTCACCCACTTAGTCATATATTGTTTAGATATATGCTAATCGTTACGCTGATTCGGCAAATAGCTTAGTTACGCACTTATTCAGTCAGTTGGTCAAATGTCAGGGGGAGATAAATGCTAACCAATATTTAGGTAGCTAGTTAGTCATAGGTTGGTCAGATAAATGCTAATAGTTCAGCAGTCAAACAGTTACGTTTGTCTACATACACAAAGAATTGTGGTACTTAGTCAGCCAGTTAGTCATATATTGTGAAGATATATGCTAACCGTTTTATTTTGAAAATGTGACCTATTTCCTATTTCAAATTTCAGTCGTGTTGTTATTTTAACTCACTGTTAGTCAGGCAGGCAGTCATAAATAGGTCAGATACATGCTAAGATATATGCTAATAGTTATAGTGATTCGGCTAATAACTTAGTTACACACTCCGTTGGTCAAACGTAAAGGGAAAAAATGCTAACTGATATTTAGCTAGCTAGTTAGTCATATGTTAGTCAGATAAATACTAATAGTTTGGAAGTCATCCAGATAAGTGCTTACCTACACAAATAATTGTGGTAGTTAGTCAGAAAGTCATACATTGCTAAGATAAATGCTAATAGTTACAAGGATTTAGCTAATAGCTTAGTTACAGTCGGTCAGTTAGTCAAATGTCAGGGGAGATAAATGCTAATGTATATTTAGCAAGCTAGTTAGGCATACGTAGGTCAGATAAATGCTAATAGTTTGGCAGTCAAACAGTTAAATGCTTATTGACACAAAGAATTGGGGGAGTCAGTCATACATTGCTAAGATATATGCTAATAGTTACAGCGATTCGGCTAATAGCTTAGTTACACGGTCAGTTAGTTAGGCAAACGTCAGAGGAGATAAATGCTAACCGATATTTAGCTATACTCATACGTTTAGATATACTCATACGTTGTTCAGATAAATGCTAATACATTGGAAGTAAACGTTCTTCTAACTATAACGTCTACTATAACGTCGCCGTTGAGTGTGTAGCTGTCTTCAAAGCAATGGTGATAAAGTCTCATGACAGATTGATGCTAATAGCAAGACGGTGGTTTGATTTGTTACTACTATTATTATTGTCATTTTTACGATATCAGTGAGAAATGAATCCAGAGTCAAAGTAGGAAGTGACGTTCGATCTTTTGCGAGCCGTTCTATCAAAAGAAGCTCATCATTGTCCCATTGACTAATCCCACAGATAAGAGCCTAGCGTCCCATCCCGTCCCGTCCCGTCCTCCAGCTTTGCTTGGGTAAACAAACCCGCAGACTGAGAGACTCTTTAAATGGTGAAACGCTTTTCCATTTAACTCACGAGTCATCGTTTCACTTCCATTATGAGATTTTACGCCATCGTCGGAGTCCGATAAATGCTAGATTTTGAACATGAGCACAAAATGGGGCATATGAACAGAAAACAAGTCTTTTTTTTTTTTAGACGAGAGTTGAAAATGAGCGAAGGCGGGAAAACCCCCTCAAGGTGGAGAAGAGTTGAATCTCTTGTGATAAGGGATGAACGTGTAGACAGAGTGGAGTCCAGAGACACTTGAAGAGATCAGATAGGCCTATTAGACACCCACTTCTTTATCTTCTCTTTTGTGTGTGTGTGACAGGGGAGTGAAGAGATACTTGATTACAACGCGGTGATTCACATTTCATGAGGGTCATTTCAGTAGCGAGAATGACGTGAGTGTGCTCATCATGTAAAGAAAAGGGGCATGCGAGAGGTATAAAGCAGATCACGTCATCTGTATATGCGGATGTTTTTTATTGTATTTTATTTTTTTAAATGGTGCACCGATTGTGATAATCACGGTGGACCATTGAAAGGCTGACGAGACGTTTGAAAAAATGGGATTTTATTCCGTCACTTTAAGCGACATGACTCAAATGTACATTTCTCCACTGCGAGACTAATAAAGGCTAATCCAATCCAATCATGAGCGCTAAATTAGGTGAGCGCTAATGCTAACAGACTGCAGAAAAGCGGTGGAGATGACCGCATTTAACTCATTCACTGCCATTCCCGAATTTATTCGGGAATTGAAAATATGACGTAGAGCGCCATTCCCGAATTTGTTTGGGTTTTGTTTTTTTTTTTTTTTTTGCTTGGATGCAAATGAAGCACTGGCCAGACCTCTGGCAGTGTTTTTTTTTTCCCTTCCAGTAGGGGGGAAAATGTCCCCTTTGTCTCCAACAACACTCACGTCTGCGGGATGAATTGATAATAATAATAATAATAATAATAATATAATAATAATAATAATAATAATAATACATTTAATTTATAAGTGCGTTTCAAAACTGTCAAGGTCACTTTACAGTCACAAGATACGTTTTTCTTATGCGCCAGCGTTCACTCAACCCGGTATAACTCAAATAAATACAAGGCTTGCTATCTAGCTAATAGATAACCAGCTAGCCAGCCAGCTAGCTAATAGGTTCCTAAAAGATAGCCAGCTAAGTATCTAGTCGATAGCTAATAGCTAGCCAGCCAGCTGGATAGATAGCTAATAGATATTCAACCAGCTAGCTAGATAGCTAATAGATAGCTAACAGATAGCCAGTTAACCAGCTAACAGATAGCTAATAGATAGCCAATCAGCTAGCTAGATAGCTAACAGATAGCCAGTTAACCAGCTAACAGATAGCTAATAGATAGCCAGTTAACTAGCTAGCTAATAAATAGGTAGATAGCTGGATATATAGCCAATAGATAGCCAGCTAGCTAGTTAGATAGTGTAATCATTTATATGGGCAGCTAATGATGCAACACACAAGACACAGTCATTCAATTTTAATGTTGTCATTGTATCGACTTAAAACGCTGCTTTCCTGCATGTGCGTAATAATAATAATAATAATAATTAATAATTATTATAATAATAATAATAAAGAGGCTAAAGTCCTGGCCCGGGTGCTATGGAACAAGCTGACACATGTAATGTTAAGCCACGGACTCGGACAAAGACGTTGGCGGGAAAACAAGAGAAGATTAATGACGAAACAAGTCGGCGAGGCTCAAAGAAAACATTTTGTGCAAGATAAACAGCTTCCTGGTGTGAAAGGTCACGAGTCGAGATATGTCGCTGCACATGTTCGGTCGGGACAGTTACAAATGTTGATAATGCTCGCACATTTTGAAGGGATTCTCAAAGTGGCTCCCTCTACTGGTAAGAAAAAGAACAGCTGCTCACGTACAGTTCAGTTGTACAGTATTTCACTTTTAAATTTGAAACGTTTGCTTTTAATCTTGAGGAAGTGTTGGTTTTTAAACATGTACAGATTATTTTTGGGGTGAAATATATTGTAATAAAATGTACATTTTGTATAATTAACTCATTCACCGCCATTCACACATTTATTCGGGAATTGAGCGCCATTCCCAAATGTGTTTTTTTTCATGCTTGGGTGCCGATAAAGCGCTGGCCATGGCCTCTGGCAATTTTTTTTCTTTTCCACAATGGGGCAGCATTAAAGCCCAATATAAACCAATAAAGTGGGCGGCGGCGGCGTTGGGACTTCCTTGGCCCCGCCCCCCCCTTGCTACAATGCTACCTAGCTAGCTATTTGCTATCTATTAGCTATCTGGCTAGCTGGGAGGCTATCCTGGTAGCTATCTCACTAGCTATCTAGCTAGCTATCCATTAGCTGTCTGGCTATTTGGCCATTAGCTATGTTTGCTAACATAGCTAACATTTGTTAGCTAGCTTATGATTACTACTTATGATTACCATGGCTGGCTATATAGCTAGCTACCTAGCTGACTATCAATTTGCTATCTATTAGCTATCTGGCTGACTATCTATCGACCTAGTAGGTATTGATTGGCTATCTATTAGCGAGCTAGCTTTCTATCTATTTGAGTTACTTCCGGGTTGAGTGAACGCTGGCGCGTGTGGCTGCCGCTGCTCACCCGCAGAAAAACATCTAACAGTGACTGTAAAGTGACCTTGAGAGATTTGAAAGGGGCTTATAAATTGGAATTATTATGATGATGATGATTATTATTATTATCATTATTGTTGTTATTATTATACATTACATTTTAAGTACCTTTCAAAGCTCTCGAGGACACTTTACATTATTATTATTATTATTATTATTATTATTATTATTATGATGTATTGCAGTGCGTATTTTGGACAGCCGCCCTCATTTCAAGCTCCTATAACTCCAGACGCATAAAATATACAAATTAATTGATAAAAGAACAGAGACTAAGGTTTCTTACGCTGCATCAGAATCAGAATTTATTCGGATTTTGGTTTTTCTTGCAGGGGTGCCGATAAAGCGTTGGTCAGACCTCGAACAAAGGTCTTTTCACTTGAATTTTAACCATCTTTAACTCATTCGATGCCATTTAAAAGTATGGCTTGGAGCCATTCCCGAATTTGTTCGGGTTTTGGTTTTTCTTGCGAGGGGTGCCGATAAAGCGCTGGTCAGACCTCTGGTGATGTTTTTTCCCGTCCACGAGGGGGCAGCATTTGCATTTTGTCCATGTTTCCGCTTTCTTACACCTTCACCTGTTAATAAAGCACTACATAAATCAATGTGTGTATTGTATTAAAACAAAAAAAAGTACAGCTACCCCCATTTCAAGATCATATAACTCAAGACCCATATAACTTAGGAATTAACACTTTTTTTTCTGATGAAAGAAGAGAGTCTTAGGTTTCTTATGCTGCACTGAATGTTTATGTAGTCCTAAAAGTCAATATTCTGTGGGTCCTTGAATTTGAGTAAAAATGATAAAAACCCTGGTATCGGAGTGGAGACAAAAAAAAAATGAAAGCCTTGTAACTGTAAAGTAGCTGAAAGAGAGTCAAGGTGAAAGCTATCACATGAAGGATCTTAATACTATGTTGATCAGACAATGGCTAAAGCCTGGGAAGAACCTCTTTTCTGGTTTTAAGCTTTAACGGGCATTTGTGTCTTGCTGTCACGCTTTTTTGAACGGGGGACAGGATGTGAAAGTGTGATTAGGATGTATGCACAACAAATATGGAGAGAATTTTGGGTTAATCCATATGAAAACACATGCCTTCATTCGGTTATTAGTGACATTGCGGAGCAAAGAAATATCCAGGAAGCGGACACATATGACCCACGCAGGGATTTTTAAGATATTAACCTTTTTTTAACAAATCAATCAATATATGTATGTATGTGTGTGTGTGTGTGTGTGTGTGTGTGTGTGTGTGTGTGTGTGTGTGTGTGTGTGCGCGCGTGCATGCATGCATGTATGTATGCATGTATTTATTTTTTGTATGCATCTTTTTATGCATTTATTCATGTATTTATTTATCAATATTATTTATTTATCCACATTATCTATTTATATATTTATTTATGTATCAATTTGTGTACTTATGTATTTATTTATCTATATTATGTATTTATCTATTCATTCATATGTGTATTTATTTATTTATTTATGCATCTACGTATTTATTTATGTATTTATTTATCTATTTATTTATCCATATTAGCTATTTATTTATATATCTATTTGTGTATTTATTTATTTTTTATCTATTTGTGTATTTATGTATGTATTTATTTCTCTATTTATTTATCTATTATGTATTTATCTATTTATTCATGTATGTACGTATTTATTTATTTTGAGATATGCTATCTATTTATGTATCTTTTTTTTGTCTATTTAAAAAAGAAGAACATTTATTTATCTATATTATCTATTTATTTATGTACCTATTTGTGTATTTATTTATCTATTGATTTATTTATCTATATTATGTATTTATCTATTTATTCGTGTATGTATGGATTTGTTTTCTTATTTATTCATTTAGTTATTTCTGTATTTATCTATTTATTTATCTATATTATTTGTCTATTTATTTATCCCTTCATTTATCTATTTATGTATCTATTTAGTTATTTATGTATCTATTTGTGTATTTATTTATTTGTGTATTTATGTATGTATTCATGTATTTATTTCTTTATCTATTATGTATTTATCTATATATTCATGTATCTATTTTTTTATATATGCTATCTATTTATGTATCTTTTTTTTGTCTATTTAAAAAAGAAGAACATTTATTTATCTATTTATTTATCCATATTATCTATTTATTTATGTATCTATTTGTGTATTTATTTATCTATTGATTTATTTATCTATATTATGTATTTATCTATTTATTCGTGTATGTATGGATTTGTTTTTTTATTTATTCAGTTAGTTATTTCTGTATTTATCTATTTATTTATCTATATTATTTGTCTATTTATTTATCCTTTCATTTATCTATTTATGTATCTATTTAGTTATTTATGTATCTATTTGTGTATTTATTTATTTATTTGTGTATTTATGTATTTATTTCTTTATCTATTATGTATTTATCTATTTATTCATGTATCTATTTATTTATTTTTTATATATGCTATCTATTTATGTATCTTTTTTTGTCTATTTAAAAAAGAAGAACATTTATTTATCTATTTATTTATCCATATTATCTATTTATTTATGTATCTATTTGTGTATTTATTTATCTATTTATCTATTGATTTATTTATCTATATTATGTATTTATCTATTTATCCGTGTATGCATATTATTATCTATATTATTTGTCTATTTATTTATCCCTTCATTTATCTATTTATGTATCTATTTAGTTATTTATGTATCTATTTATGTATGTTTATTTCTGTATTTATTATTTGTTTATCTATTTTGGTTATTTATCTATTTATTTATTTGTTATATTTATTTTAATGGGAGTGACCTCACACACAAAGAGGAAAGAATCAGACTGATAGATGTCAGTTGTAGTACCGAGACTGACCTGCGAAGGCAGCGTGGTGTCACAGGACATTGAATCGATACAAAGAAGAAGAAAGAGTATTTGTAATTGATGTCTTAGTGAAAGAGTTCATTTTATCAAGCACTGGAATATACTAAGTAGGAGGAAAAAGGGGGGTGGGGGCTACAATGACATGAAATGTATCAGGACAAAAACCCAAACAGGGGGGTGTATACTTTTACTCAAACAGTGATAAGATTAACCTTAATATGGGCATTCTTACGAATTCCATTTGATTATATTTTTAAAGTGATTTCTCTCAAATTTTAGACCCCCCCTCCCCCCCTTCATTTAGTTACAACGGCCTGTTGATCACCCCGAAATGTCCCATTTTCAAATGAAGCACAAATTCCCCGAGGACGGTGTGAGCAAATATGTCATTCTTCGGCCACCACTACAACCAAACAATGAACTCGTCCGTCCGTCCGTCCGTCTGTCTGTCTGTCTGCCCAGGGGCCGGTCAAAATGTGCTAAAGTCATTAGCACGGCCCAGTGGATACGACCACCCACTCTGACCTGCATTTTGCCCCCCCCACCCCCAGGACAGGTCATCCTACCTCCCAGAAGTCACAGACGCTTAGCTTACGGCTGTATAATATTCAACAGTTTTAGTGATGTGAAAATATATTATTTATTTATTATTTAATTATATATATTTTTTTAATGCAGTATTATTTTTCTGTTTGAAAAATATTTTTTGAAATGTGTTTAATGGAAAAAATATGCTGGTGTTGTGATATATAATTATTTGAAAAACATTTTTAAATATTATTAAATAAATATTACATTAATAATATTAAATATATATATATATATATATATATATATATATATATATATATATATATATATATATATATATATATATATATATATATATATAGTAAAGTCTCGTTATATCGATATTCAAGGGAGTCCGAAATAATATCGATATAACCGGGACTATCGATATATCCGACCCTGTTTGCATGTAATTTTCTCCGCGCGTGCATAGAAATAGTATCGATATAACCGGGACTATCGATATATCCGATATCGATATAACGAGACTTTACTGTGTAATGAAATGCATTATTATTATATATATATATATATATATATATATATATATATATATATATATATATATATATATATATATATATATATATATATATATATATATATATATATATGAGTATTTTTAAACACATTTTATTTTATTCTCAAACTTGAATTTAATGCTTATTTTTTCAAATTCATATTCGTCTGTGATTTATTTTCACTTCATTTGATATTTTACAGATTTTTTTTTCTTATAAGCAAATATTTAGAAACATTTTTATAATTTCATGCATTTTGAAATATTTGAAATAAAAAAGGAAACTATTTTGTTTATTATTTTATTATTACTCTTATTTAGAATAATAACAATACATTTCATTTCTAAGCGCCTTTCAAAACTCTCAAGGTCACTTTCCAGTCACAGGATGAAGTCTTTCCATGGGTGAGCAGCGGCAGCCACACGCGCCAGTGTTCACTCAACCCGGAAGTCAATAGATACAAAGCTAGTTAGCCAGCTAGTAGTTAGCTAATAGCCAACAACCTGGAATAATTCGAATAGAGAGAAAAAGCTAGCTAGCGAGCTAGCTAATAGCACAGTTACAGCAATAGTTAATAGATAGCTAGATACATAGCTAGATAACAAGCCACCGAGATACCTATATAGCTAATATATAGCTAGCTAGCTAGCTATCTTATATGTATATGATTGTTATTGTTTTATTATTTTAAAGACAATACTCATGTATGTTTTCTTATTTACTATTAGTACTTAGTATACATTAACTCATTTACTGCCATTCACGAATTTTTTCACGATTTGAAAATATGACGTAGAGGGCCATTCCCGAATTTGTTCGGGTTTTGTTTTTTTTCATGCTTGGGTGGCGATAAAGCACTGGCCATGTTTTTTCTTTTCCATGTTAGCACTTTGTTCCAACTTCAGCGGTTGTTCAAGCACAATATAAACCAATACTGCATTGTATTTTGTACAGCTGCCCCCATTTCAAGCTCTGATATCTCCTGACCCATATAATTTAGGAATTAACTCTTTTTTTCTGATGAAAGAAGAGAATCTCAGTTTTTTACGCTGCATTGAATGTTTATGTAGTCCTAAAACTTAATATTTGATGGGTCGTGAAATTTGAGTCACAATGCCAAACAAACCACATGTCTGCCAGTGAATGAGTTAAACACCCAAAAATCTCAACAATCATAAAAATTACCAGTCACCATTTTGTTTTTTCGTTATCGCGCCAACCAACTGCATCTCAAGTTAACTACGTGAGCTAAAGTACACACCTCCTTGACAAACCCGGCCCACCCGCGCTTGTATAAAAAGCGACTATGCGCGTGTGCGTTAAGAGAAAACAGTACTTGAGCACTAAGAGGCCTCTCTCACAAGTGGACTTTTCGAATGGGAACATGTCTAATCCGGTTAAACCTCGGACGTCTTTCCTCATCGAGGATATACTCTCCCTAAAAGACAACGCGGCCATTGTGGGGAAATTATGTACCCAAGCAAGGGAAGAATGGCAAGAAGACGCCAAAAAGTTGTCAGAGTCCACATTGGTGGAGCATACAGGTGAGTTCAATATCTGACTGGAATTCATTACAGTGATACCTTGGCTTACGGACTTAATTGGTTGCCAGACAGAGTGTGTAAGGTGAAAAGTGTGTATCCCAAAAATTAATTTTCCATCGGAAACCATTAAAATGAAAATAATCCGTTCCCAGGTCCCCATAAAACATAATTTTCTACTATTTTCTAATTAACTTTATTTTATGTATAACAAATGTTCTATTGTATTATAATTAAAGAAATACACTGTACTGCATCACAAAGTCGTTTTATTTACCTTTGTGATGGTCGTTGATGGCTTGATGGAATGGAGTGGCCGGTTTGATCAGCATTAAACACTTGATGAGGAACGTAACCTTCTTCATTCACCATCTTGAGGAATGATCCCCTGTAGGTGCTTTCTCTGTGATAATTGTATCTGGTATCAATAATAATAATAATACATTTGATTTCTAAGCGCCTTTCAAAACTCTCAAGGCCACTTTACAGTCATAGGATCAGTTTTTCTGTGGGTGAGCAGCAGCAGCCACACTCGCCAGCATTCACTCAACCCGGAAGGAACTCAGATATAAAGCTAGCTAGCTAACAGATAGCTAGCTAGGACTTCACACAACCCGGAAGTAACTTAGATCGAAAGCTAGCTAGCTTATAGACAGCTAATAGATAGCTAAGTAAGTCGGATAGAAAGCTAGCGTGCATTCAATTTGATTCGATAAGATAATTGTATCTAGTTCCTCATCAATTGTGTTCTGTTTAGCTGTGTTGATAGCTTTTTGCATGAAGTGTACAGATGGCATATGCGGGTTGTTTGTGGAGCCTGATTGATGAGATATATTAACCTTGCAGTCTACACTCCGCCTTTGAACTATCAAAGTTGAAACTTTCTCACTGTCGTCTGCCTGTCTCTTAAATGTTTAAACCCCCCCCCCCTCACTGCTGCGTTCTTGACCAATCACGTGGCTTTAACCGAAGACTGGGGGCTGGGAATAGAGGACAGAAACAGTTGGCTGCCATTTTGTTGTTAGAAGAACAGGCTTGTTTGCGAACAACACATCACTCATTGAGGCAGCTGTTCGTACGCCAAGGTAAAATGTTCATAAATGAAACATTTGGAAACCGAAAAGTTCGTAAGCCAAGGGGTTCGTAAACCGAGGTATGACTATTTCGCTGCTGATTCTATCTCCGTTTTCACAGCATCGCTGGACATATCCTGTCCCGGCACGTCCGATCCAGTTGGCTTCACATCCACGGAAAAGCCCAAACGCTCTCGAGCGGCTTTCACGCACCTCCAAGTACTCGAGCTGGAAAAAAAATTCAACCACCAGAAGTACCTATCGGCCCCCGAGAGAGCTCACCTGGCAGGCATGTTAAGACTAACCGAGACCCAGGTGAAGATCTGGTTTCAGAACCGCAGGTATAAAACGAAAAGGAAGCAGCAGAAGTCGGAGTTCCTCAAGGAAACGTATAAGACGGACGGAATGGACCCGGTTGTGTTCTTTGGGTCTTTTTGTCGGGCGTATCAGTATGGACCGTACTTGTGGGACTACGGCGGGGCCTGGAGGCCAGCGTTGTGGTGAAATTTCCCCATTGTGGGACTATTAAAGGCTTTCTGATTGTGAAAACTAGCATCAAATAAAATGATGATTGACTATGCCAATGTGGCTTTTGATTGTTGTTATCAAAATGGTCTGTATTGGTTTCGACTTTGAAGAAAAACTGTTTGCATAATTATCTTCTCTATGGGATAACCCCCCTCTCAAAAAAATCAAAATACTCTCATTGGTCGCAGGTATTAAAGGACAACCGACGCCTCCGGAGAATTTGTGCCCATAATTTGTAAAATGGCTTCAAAAGACTTCTACTGAGCGTATTTTAATAAGATTCCACTGTATATAGCTAGATTTTACGTTTTAAGACTCGCGCTGAATATTCCGGAAGTCTTGTTTTTGAGTTGGTGACGAGTCCTCACCCTACGTCACTGAAGGAACGCTCCTCACAGAGAAAGGACATACCTTGCATCACCTCAATGCATTTTGCGGTACTTTGTTTGGTCTGAAAACTTTGTGTTGATGGTGAAATTAGAAGGAAAACACATAAATAACGCAATGGTGAATCGTTGTATGTTACACCGAGAGAACTATTTGATATTTGTTGACAAAAATTCCAAGGTGAAGAATAAAACTATTTCCCATGGAGCTCTGCCGCCATTTCTGCATTTTCTGTGACACTACACCTCAGTCTTGATCCGTCAAAATGACCCTGAAGACCTTCTTTAATCGATTGCAAACATGTATGCTTTCCTCTTCAGAACTATTTGAATCATATTCATAACTGGATGTGTAACAAGAAAGCATATTCTCCAAATCTGAAGCCATTGTTTTGATTCTCGAGCAAGGCAAGAAGTCTTGGCGTGACGTCACGAAAAAGGGGGCGGGACCTTCTGAAAATGCTCAATTCGCAGCTCAATTTGTTCGCAGATTTTGCACACTTTAAGTCATTTTTATTGGTGTTTTGCATTTGAATAAAAATCTCATAATGCGCGTTTTGGGTATTTTCGATGCTATAAAACGTTTTTCTGATGTCAGTTAGGAAACAAAAAAAGTGATGTCGGTTGTCCTTTAAAGCACTATATGTATTGTATTGTATTGTATTTTATAAATGAGTAGCCCGCAGGTCTGTTTTTGAAACTAGCTGTTTAATTATGGGGCATTCTGATGTGCTAGAAATGTTGTCAAAATGAAAATTTGAATGGAATTTCTGTTTGAAAATGTTCACACGATGTCAGATATTTACAGCAATAAACGGTTGCATTTTGTATTTACCAGTCGCTTGTTGTGTTAAATCAGTTGAATATGGTGGCAAATCATGAACACCATCAATGTCTTTATAGTTTTTCATTCAATTCTGATCATAATCATAAGAATATATTGGAAAATTAAGAATCATTTGATTAAATTAGTGATTTCCAAAAAAAAAATACTGTCAGCCTTCGCAATGAGCTTCAAGGCACTCAAGAAAAAGCTCATTAAAAATATATTGGTTCGATATTTGTATAAAAAGTAGTCATCATGTATGAATAAATAAATACAGTAAACATGTAAATAAATAAATAAATAAATATGTATGTAAATAAAAAATAAACAAATGCATATGTAAATAAATAAATACATGAATAACAAATAGGCAAATAAATAAACAAATAAATAAATACAGGCATAATAAATAAATATGTATCTAAATAAATCAACAGATAAGCAAATGCGTATATAAGTAAAAATATGAATAAAAAAAGACATAAATAACAAATAGGCAAATAAATAAAGAAACAAATATGTACATAAATAAATAAAGAAAATCATAATAAATAAATAAAAATACGTACATACATAAATAAAAGCATAATATGTAACTAAGTAAATAAATAAATAAATAAATATGTATGTAAATAAATAAACAAATAAACACATCCATAAGTAAATAAAGAAATAAATAAAGACATATATACATAGGCAAATAAATAAATAAAAAAATTTAATAAGTGTATACAATTTTGATTTCCAACAAAAAATTAAGTCTATTCAACTCAAAATGTTCACCCATTTATGCCGAGCGTGTTCATATGAACGCAGATAAATTCATTTTCAAATGCATTCATGATTTTTCTTGCCACATTAGATATTGTTTGAACCTATTTGATACTCTGTTTTTATTGTATTTTTATTTTGAAAAATGAATTTCTGTGTTCACATGAACCACACTCAGTGTAAATGGGTTAAAAAGTGCACATAAAGCTTTTGGACCAAGCCCGTTTGAAAAAGTGCAAAATCGAACACCACAAAGTCAATACATCCGGTGTGGACGTGGACTTTTGCCCCATTTTTTTTTACGTTAGATCTAACGTTACGACCAGTTTGAGACGCGTCCGATCGAGCGATTGTGTGCGCAGGAATGACAAGAAGCACTAATGCGATGACTCGCCGATAACGCGGCGGTACAGTGTAAGGTCAGGCGGTACGACTGCGTCACAATTGGCTGCAATCGTCGGGAAAGTTCAATCCGAGTGGCGAGTTCACACGGGTAGTCGTCGGGCCATTTGATAGGCGGGCGACTGCCACACACAAGAACGTACCATGACAACAACATGACCGACAACCATCTTAAAGAGCTTCTTCTTATCTCTGCGCGTGAGCATCGCAAGATGTCAACGTGGCATGAAGCGAAGAACCTGTTAACCACCTCCGCGCGAAGCACCCGAGTGGACCGACCAGTCGGGTCAAAGTGGGAGGTGTGGGGGTGTTGGGCGAAGAGAGCATTTGGACTTTCAAGACATCCGTATGACGACTTGTTATCATCGGCGCAGCTCTCAGAGTAAACAGGTAATTAGACATAAAGAGGGCAGATAGCGTCTTGTTTTGACGGCCGTGGGAATGTGACAGCGATCTCGCTGTGTTCGCTCAGCGGGCGGGCCGCATGCGGACATGTTGAATACGACCAAGGAATTTGGCATTGTTATGCCCGCATAAGGACGTGGTACGTTGGTCTAATCACCAGAGGAAGACCGACGAGTAGAACCTCGATCCGAACATTCGCGTCGGGAAATCGTTTTCATGGATTGCCAACAGTCTATTCTAGAAATGTCAGAGCGTATCTTTTAGTGGTGGATTAGATTTGAGCCTTGATCGGATTGTGCATGGGGCAGTCTGGTGGTCTGACAGTACAGAGTGACCGGGTGGATGGATGGATCGATGGGTAGATGGATGGATGGGTAGGGTGAATGGGTAGGGTGGGATGGATGGATGGGTAGGGTGGATGGATGGATGGATGGATGGATGGGTGGGTGGAAGGATAGATGGGTGGGTGGATGGGTATGGTGTGATGAATGATGGATAGGTGGATGCGTCGGGTGGATGGGTGGGTAGGGTGGATGGATGGATGGGTGGGTAGGGTAGGATGGATGGATAGATGGGTGGATGGATGGATAGAGGGGTAGATGGATGGGTGCGTAGGGTGGATGGATGATAGATGGGTGGATGGGTGGGTAGGTTGGGATTAATGGGTGGGTAGGGTGGGATGAATGGATCGATAGATGGGTGGATGGATGGATGGGTAGGGTGAGATGGATGGATGGGTAGGGTGATGATGGATGGATGGATGGGTGGATGGATAGATAGGTGGGTGGATGGGTATGGTGTGATGAATGATGGATGGATGGGACGGGTAGGATGGATGGATGGATAGGGTGGATGGATGGGTGGATGGATGGATAGATGGGTGGGTAGGGTGGATGGATGGATGGATAGATTGGGTGGATGGATGGATAGATGGGTGGATGGATGGATAGAGGGGTGGATGGATGGGTGGGTAGGATGGATGGATAGATGGGTAGGTTGGGATTAATGGATCAATAGATGGGTGGATAGATGGATGGGTAGGGTGGGATGGACGGGTGTATGGATGGGTAGTGTGGAATGGATGGATGGGTAAGGTGGGATGGATGCATGGATGAATTGATGGGTGAATGGGTAGGCTGGGATGGATGGATGGATTGTGCTGCCATGTGAATCCAATCTGCCGATTTCACAATCCATCGTGACAGTTGCAGTTGACAGCTAGCGTTGCTTGAATGACTGGGAGGCAGGCTATCATGTAGCGTTTAGCTTTTTTTTTTGCTCATATTAATTGGGGATTACGGCCCATTTTAAAATAGGCCCTTGTATTTTGACTTTCGTGAGACACGGTTAAACGGAGCGCCAAATCCGTTATCTTCTCATCTTTGTCACCTTGGAATCTCTTCCTGCAATGCCTGGATCAACTGGATTTGGAGGTAACTGATGAGAAGCACTGAGGCATTAGTATGTGTGCCTTTAGATTAACGACTTCCCATTAGGAACACCAAAAAGTGACATGTTGTTTATTCAGGCTTGAAAGTGTGGTTAATAGTACAATGTACCCTTTAACTGGTAAGGAAATGGGATGGCGCAACTCAGGTTTTTCATGTTCTCTTAAAAAAAAGTGGGGGGGGGGGGGTGCTGAGGCCGTTTTTTTGCCACTCTTGGCTGAATGTTGCCGTCTAAATAAACATCAGAATCAGAAATCCTTTAATAGCCCCACATGGGGAAGAATATAGAATCAGTATAGAGTCATAGAATTACATATTATTATTCAAAATAACCACATAATTAATGCTACCACCATGCTAACCCCAGAGGCACACGAGCTAACAGTTAGCATCTCTGTCGCAATATTGTTACCTTCCAAGCAATAGATATTAAATGTTGCTGTCAAAATAAACATAGAATGACATGCTACTATTCAAAATAACCACAAAGCTAATGCTACGATTATGCTAACCCCCGAGGCACACGAGCTAACAGTTATCATATCTGTAGCGGTGTTGTTACCTTTCCAGCAATAGATATCAAATGTTGCTGTCAATAAACATACAATTGCATATTATTCAAAATAATATCATATCTAATGCTACCATCATGCTAAGCCCACAGGCATACGGGCAAACAGTTAGCATCTCTGTCGCAATATTGTTACCTTTCCAGCAATAGATATTAAATGTTGTTGTCAAAATAAACATAGAATGACTTATTATTCAAAATAACCACAAGGCTAATGCTCCCATCATGCTAACCCAGGGGCACACAAGCTAACAATTAGCATCCCATCAGCAATAGATATCAGATATTCTTCAAAAGTCTGATTTACAGTCGACCTCCATTTTCAATAGCTGAATTTATCTCCTTCCGGGTGCGACTGTCTTTGAAGACGCCGCAGTTCTCCATCAAGGGATGCGTAGAAAACCAAACCTGACCACAAAGGTAGCCTTTGTCATGGCTGCAATGTGCCGTGACTGTCTGACAAATTTGGTGGGTCCGATAAGATGTTTTGAAGCAGCCTCCATCTTTTCATCCGCTATCATAAACTTCCTCGGATAATGTAACTGGATCCCCCATGTTACCAGGCAGAGAGGCAATGAAAATACTTTTGGTTCCTGCGCAACTAGTACCTTAGCACCGGGTGAATGTTTTTGTGCTAAAACCGGCGTGCGTTGAGAGAAGAGGTTGTTGTCATTTTTACAGGCTCTTATCTTCAGCGTAAAGATGTAAAGTAGTCAAGCCAATGGACTGCAGATGAAGCCCGACAAGGACAAGACGATGGTAGCGTCCATTGTCGGCTTTGGATAAACAAAATGATCACGGACAAATCAGGGACAAGCCATCTACACCACCTGTGTACGTGTGTTGGGACATGCCGGCTCTGAATGAAGCTCGCTACTGTCTGCATCGCGATAAGAACATCAGATCAGTCTTGTTTTTGTCCCATTGGGGCGTATCAGCAAGTATCTACCTTCATGTAAACAATCCAATAAATGACGGCCAGCATAGGAAGAAGCACTAGTAGAATTACCATTGAGGTCATTGAAAGGACATACATGGTCCAAGCTTCAATGACTGAGTTGATCATGGAAAGTCGCTCAGATTTTGTGGTTGTGTGGTCCAGGTCTTAGGATCTTGGCTATTTCATCCAGGTCTCAAACTAGGACCTGGTTATGAGATCTGACAAGTCATCTCAGATCAGTCGTTACATCATGTGAATCCATTTTGATACTTTTTCAAGATTATGCTCTCAAGGTTTCAAGCGAGTCCGACCAGTTTCAGGGTGATTTGAGGTTTAACGCGACAGGTAGACTACCGTCCCAAGTGGGTCATTTGGTTTATTAGTAAAAATTTTGGGACAATGGGATATGGGTGAAATACAACTTGAACGGGTCTCATTGTGTATGCATAGGAAAACCGGTCTACAGTCTTCAAGGAGTGCAATTAAGCTTTGAAAACAGTTCAAGGTCATGTGATCCACATCTGAAAACAAGCACGTAGTAAGTTCACATAAAATAAGTTATAGTATTCAGGAATCTACGAAGGGGAACTGGTCTCATCTGGTCATGTACAATATTTGAAAAGTATCACGGCACTTTGCCATCCAATATAAAACAATGACACAGATTTTGCTCGTCTGCAGATAGCGAGTACCAAATTCTGGTCAAGGAACTTGTTTGAGAATTGTACCCCACTAATCATTTTATAGCTTATTCATGGGGGATTTTGGTCTCCAGCCATCCATTTTCTGCTGCTTATCCGAGGTCTGGTCGCAGGGGCAGCAGCTTCAGTCATGAATCCCAGACTTCCCTCTCCCTAGCCACTTCTTCCAGCTCTTCCTGGAGGATCTGGAGGCGTTCCCAGGCCAGCTCGGTGAAATAGTCTCCCCAGCTGGATCCTGGGTCTTCTCTGGGGTCTTTTGCCAATGGGGCATGCCCGGAACACCTCAATAGGAAGGCGTCCAGGAAGCATCCTAATCAGATGCCCGAGCCACCTCATCTGGTTCCTCTCTATGTGGAGGAAAAGCGGCTTGAGTCTGAGCTACTTCAGGATGACCGAGGTTCTCATCTTATCTCTAAGAGAGAGCCCGAACACCCTACGGAGAAAGCTCATTTCGGCCACTCGTATCCGGGTTTCCAGCCAATGCAACAGTTCTAAATCTGGACTACACAGTAAATAAGTCCAAGGCCTTCACGTTTAAAGGAGGGCCTGATTTAGTAAAATAAGGGTTTGTAAGGGTCATGTTTTATAAAGTTAAGTCATGTGACTCCGTTTGTCATAGTCCTGTAAGACGTTGGGTCCCGTTAAGAATTTGAATACAGTTCAATACCCCCCTCTGCTGGTAACGCATGATATCGACACAAGTTACACAACGCGCCTGCTTGAGTGATGGGAATTGTCCATAAAATATTGTTTTTTTGTCAAATGAAAACCCATGTTAAACTTAAATTATGATTGAGAAACACACAAAAAAAATCAACAAAGTCGTCATATCTCACTCATTTATTTCAGCTCCAGTGTTACATGCCGTCGTAGCATCGTCACAATGATTTCATATAAGCACGGTCTGACATTAGAGATGCCATTCCAATTATTTGTTATATTTATATCCAAATATACTCAGATGAAACTTATTCGCCACTCTGTGATATTTTATGAAAAACTTTCGTGACCTACAAAGACAACGTGAGCGTATTTCTTCATTTGGATTCGACAACGATGACTGAGAAATAACGTAAATGCATAAAGCTCATAAAAAATAAAAGCTCACGGGAAGAGCAACTATGGCTTATATAGTGTATAGAAAAAAAGAATGAATGAAAAAAATGCCACTATGTAACACCCAAAACATATTGAAATCCAGTCCTTTGTAACTGCCACTGCACAGATGGATAAATTAATACCGTATTTTCCGGTGTATAAAGTGCACCCAAAAGCCTTGATTTTCTTCAAAAGATGACCCTGCGCCTTATACGCCGGTGCGCCTTATATGTGAAGTAATATTGAGGTCTCGCAACTACTGTCAGTAGCAACCGACTGCATTGCCCCATGTACAAGTCGGGCGTGACTCCAGCATTATAATGTAGCGCCTTATGATGTAGGGTGCTGTATATTTGGATTTTTTGTTACACAGTGATCCCTCAGTTTACGAACCCCTTGGCTTACAAACTTTTCGGTTTATAAACATTAAATTTGCGAATATTTTACCTTGGCATAAGAACTATTTTTCAGGATACACACGGAGCTGCCACAATGAGTGATGTGTCGTTCGCGAACGAGCCCCTTCTCCAAAAAGAAAATGGCTGCCGACTTTTTTTTCTCCTCTATTCCCCGCCCCAAGTCTTCAGTTAAAGCCACGTGACTGGTCAAGAATGGAGCAGGGGGGGGGGGGTTGTTACACATTAAAGAGACAGGCAGACGACAGTGAGAGAGTTTCAATTTTGATAGTCAAAGGCAGAGTGTCGACTGCAAGGTTAAAATATCCCATCAATCAGGCTCCACAAACAACCTGTACAATTGATGCAAAAAGCTATCAACCCAGCTAAACAGAACACAATTGATGAGGAACTAGATAAAATTATCGCAGAGAAAGCACCGACAAGGGATCATTCCTCAAGATGGTAAAAGAAGAAGGTTATGTTCCTCATCAAGAAGGAAACCGGCCACTCCATTCCATCAAGCCATCAACTACCAGCACAATGGTAAATAAAAGTACTTCATTATACAGTACAGTTTATTTCTTTAATTATAATACCATAGCACATTTATTATCCATAAAATAAGGTATATTTTGTGTAGTTTTAAGGCTTAGAAAATAAGAAAGTAGAAAATTATGTTTTATGGGGACCTGGGAACGGATCATTCTCATTTTAATGGTTTCCTATGGGAAATAAATTTTGGGGATAAACACTTTCCGCCTAACACACTGCCTGGGAACCAATTAAGTTCATAAGCCAAGGTATCACTGTATATCATATTTGGAAAACTTTTTTTTTCATTTATTGAATGTGTGCCAGTTATATTTGCACCTTATACATTGGAAAATACGGTATATTGAGATTTGTTTTATTTATTTTATTTATTTTTTTTTTTGGGGGGGGGGGGGGGGTCATCCATCTTCCACATTTGAAACAATGCCGAGGCAAGAAAAGACACACAGTGGTCACCACAATGTGGCTGTAAACAAAATACGAACCTATGGCTCTGACTAACGGACTAAAAGCGGATGCATAGAAAAACGCCATTGGATACCAACTTTGGTGAGTAGTACACTCCAACTGGGCGTTCCTGACTTCAGATAGGGTAACGTCTAAAAAAAAAAATCTATACTTTATATTTGATTAAAAAAATAAGAACAATCTGCAACATTTATGTACAAAAGTCCGACCACCAATAGCTGCCCCATGCCAATTACATTGGACCGTGTATAACGTGTGTGCGTGATTCAATAGCGGTCCAGTATAGGCGGATGGGTCGTTCGTGAACAACTTTATGCTGATCAACATTCCAAGAATAACAAGCTTTGGCCCAATTAATTTTGACACTCTCCTCTCATCTAGAACTGCTTCATGTCACAAAGACGGTACAGCAAGTGCTGAAGAATGAATGACTCTCTGTCTTTGTGTTGTCATATTTTTTGTTATTTCGTTTTTTTTTTTGTTTCCTTTCATAACTTTGCTGCTGTGTTACTTCCGGGTAGAGGAACACTGGCGCGAATGGCTGTCGCTGCTCACTCGCACAAAAAAAAAATCCTGTGACTAAAGATTCCTTGAGAGTTTTGAAAGGCGCTTAGAAATTAAATGTATTACTATTATTATAATTGCGATACAAGGATGACAAAGGGTCATCAAGGTCCTTCTGCTCGTCCATTTGTAAAAACAAAATGGCGCACAAGCGAGCGCCATTGATTCAGCCAATTTTAGTCACATTACGTCGGCGACAAGAAGTCGAACGACATCCACTGTGGGATTTTCGATGTTGTCATGGAAACAGAAATCCGGAATATGGGGAGGGATTCCATACATACATCCATTTTCCACACGGCTTTATCATCATTAGGGTCGCAGAATGGGAGGGGGGTGCACAACAGAGTCAAACAACCACCTAGGGACAATTTGCCAACATGCAAAGTCCACACAGGGAGGGCGGACCGGGTCTTGAACTCACGATCTCTGTACTGTGAAGCCGGCGTGCTAACCACTCTACTACCAGACCGGGATTATTTTGTAAATTTCTTTAAAAACACAGTGGTACCGATCACTGCCTTATAAGTAATTTTTTCTCATAGTGGATCAATAACATAGTCAAATAAGCATAAGTAATGATAAAAATAAACAAATAAATTAAAATAAATTTTTGGGAGGGGCTTTTGGGAGGCAATTAAAAATATGCAGAGACTGAAGCAAAAGAGGCACTTGAAATTTGGAGTGAAAATTCATTTCTCCGTCTCTGCTCGCTCCTTATAAATAAACACATTAAAGCAAACAAAATCCGCATTGTGCTGCTTCCTTTCCGAAGCCCCTTCAAATTAAAAGTTGCGCAAATAAATAAATACTAAGATGTCTAAATAACATTCAAGACGACGCTTTTTCCTCTTGCGTATAGGGGAGAAAAAAAATGTTGAATGATGACCGTCCTGGATTCTTTTGACGTCATCGCGGAAAAATAAAAAATAAAAAGCATGCAAACGTCAATGCGGCGGCTACTTCCTCAAAGATCTGACTTTCCCTTGCTGGAAGCGGATCTCACTTCCTGCTTGGTGAGGAAGTACTTGAAGAACTCGTACACGGACCAGGCGATGGCCGTGGACGGCATCTGGTATATGACCCGGGCCTGCACGCCTTTGAAAAACGCCGCCACGCCGCCGAGCTTGTACACCGTCCTGAAAGTATTGGCCATTCCCGACAAATGGCCGCTGATGTTCACGGAACTGAGCGCAACGTTCTCCTGCGTGTTGAGAAGCGTCTTGCACACATCCAGCGGCGTGGTGACGGCGGCCGAAATGGCGCCGGCCGCCGCCCCGGACACGATGTGGGTGGCGGGGTGGTAATGTCTGTGGGGGTTGAGCCACTCCTGCATGGTTTCGTAGGTGATGAAATGAACGGCTTGGAAGGGGATGTTCATGGTCAGCTGAGTGCTGTAGCTGCGGTAGAAGGCGCCAGCGCCTTCTGTGCGTGTCACCGTGCAAACGCAGTCCCAAAGTCCACGATAAGGAGACTTGTACATTTGCATCCTCTGCTTCACCACTGAGCCATGGTAACACAAACACATTTCGGAGGCTTCAATCAAATGTTTTTTTTTGTTGTTGTTGTTTTCTTTAACACTTTTGAGTAGCGCCGTTGGCTTTTTACCCTGCAACATTTGGCATCTTTGGCATTCGACTCAACATGATTCGGACTTGATTTTGGTTTTACTCCCTGGTGCTTTCTACTATCTTTGTGACTGCTTTATTTTCCTGTATATGATAGCTGTCCATGTTGTCCAGTTGTTGTTAAAGCGCTATATAAATCAATTAGTATTGTATTCTATTTGGGAAAACACCAGGAGCGAAAATTTCGATTTTATTACGACTGAAAAATGACCTCAAAAAAAATTCTCAGCTATTTTTTTTAGTTAGACTCTATTAATAATTTATATCAATCTATCTTTTGTATTTAGAATTTCAAGGACTCGTGTTGTGTTGTTACCTTCAGCAGGGTTCATCACGGCATCATGGAGAACAGTGGCCACACTGCCTGCCACACCTGTGAAGACATGATTTTCTTAGAGATTAAATGTATTAATAATACTAATAATAAAACTAATAGTAATACTACTACTAATAATAATAATAATAATGAGAATTACATAGAACATTCTTTTGAATTGGGACAATACACCAAAATATCCTGAAGTTATTTTTTAAACATTTATAAATAAAAGAACCAAAAAATTGCAAAATAAAAACATAAATAAATAAACAGATAAAGAGATAAAGAAATAATTAAATATAAAGATAAATAAAAAGCTATATATAAAAATAAACAATCAAATGAACAAATAATTGAATAAACGAATAAACAAATACATGCATAATTAAATAAGTTAATAGACAAATAAAAAAATAACTAAATAATTAAATAAATAAATAATAAATAATAAATAATAAAAAAATAGATATAAATAAATAACTAAACAACCAAATAAATAACTCCAACAATCAAATAAACAAACGATTAAATAATCAAATCAATGAACAAATGAATCAATAAATAAACAAGTACATAAATAGATAAATAGTTAAATAAGAAAAATCGATATAAATAAATAAACAACGAGGCAACCAAATAAATAAATCATCAAATAAATGAAAAAAAAATGAATTAAAAACAAACAAATAAATAAACAAATGCATAAATAAATAAACAAATAAAAACAAATAAACAAACAACTAAATAAATAAATACATTGGGGGGGGGGCACAATATGCCTCCTTCAACATGCAGTAAAAATGTTCGATTTTCGAGGTCAGGGTGGGGCTTTGTACCGTTGGCCAGGTGGCTGTTTCCTCCGCTTTTGATGACATCGCTAAGGGAGTGCTTGACCCGTTCGTAGCAGGCAAAATAGAGCGCGTGGGCAGGGCCGGCGCCCATCATGGTGATGTTGAGGCCCCTTAGCGGTCTGAGGAAGCCTTCTGTGCGGATGATCCTTCGCAGGGCTTCGTACACCCCTCGATATTGGGCGTTGGGATCGGGCTGCAGGCTCTGCATCCTTGTCTGGAGAAATAAAATACCCCCCCCCCTCGACGTTGATTATCATTGTTTTATTTTATTTATAAACTACAACTATGTAAAAGTTGGAGCAGGACCTCACCCATGACGGTTTTTAATAAAGGGCGATGGCGCGCACACACCCTTTACTGCGCGTGGAAGATTTCAAAAGTGTGGAGCACAGATAAGCCCCACCCCCACCCTCGTCTCGTACACCCTTCATATTAGTGGCGCGAAAATACTTGGTGTGACTCAACTGATATCTCAGGAAGTAAAGTCATTAATCGGCTGGTCTACCGGACTGCAAATAAACACACCTGAATTTTATTGACATCAAAAGCTTAGCTATGACCGCAGAAGTTACGGCGCATGAAAAAAAAAAAAATCCAAACAAGCTCAAGAGGAAATGGCAAAAGGCGTTTGAGTAACGGACGACTATTTGGCAAGACGTCACAAGACGATATTGATGAGGGAGTTTTCTTGACGCCATTTGACCAACCGTGACATAATCTTCATTATGCATGGAGGAGACAGCCCCACCCTTTTCCTAATATAAACTATCAAATATTTATCTTGTACTGTACGAAATATGTCTGTATAAGGTGCATCACAAAACCCGTTGTAACTTTAAATTCAGAGATAAATATCACTTTTTAAACATTCCTATTTGTCATACGTGCAAAGACAGCGAGTGGCGTTCTGTTTAACGGGCAAAGTAACCTTTATCTGGAGCCTTTTTTTGTCTCAATTTATCTCAATTTAGGAATGGGTGTGGCGAGAAACCTCCCTATTGTCAACCTGACGGGCTGAGAAGTAAAAACACAAGACAATCTGCCTTCAAAAATGGCCTGTATATGAACCAATATATGAACAGGCTTGGAGAATGGGGAGCGAGGGAGTTGGTGGGTGGATTAATTTGTTAACTGTTGTTAAACTGTCAATCAAAGGATTTGGCGGCACATGATCAACATTCACCTGACTGGCAATGTTCAAAGTTTCCCCCCTTTGTCAGAGGAGAAGGAGGAGCATGTACTCTTCTCCGCTAACAGGAAGCACCATTTGTAAAATTCCCCTTGCAAACAAACGCACCTGAGAGACGAAGCTTAATAACACCTACTTAGTTTTTTTGCCTCTTTCTATTTTATTTTTACAATATTTTTCAAATATGGAAAAAAAAGTGGGAAGTTTTGGTTCGGCTAGAACGGATTAATGCAATTTCTATGTTTTTCAATGGAGGAAGTTGATTTGAGATGGGAGTGATTGGCGTTTGAAGGCATTAAATGCCATTATTCTCGTACGTCAAGGCACACATGGGCTGGGTAGCGTTAAGATATACAAAGTTAATTTTAATAATTATATCGTTTTTAAAGTTTTTTTTTTACTGGGTGTGAATGGAGACGAGTTGCCAAGCAAACTTTCAAGTTACTCACAGCGGCTAAATGAAGAAATACGCGATGGGAGGGGGAAATGAACATATATATTTTTACATACGACGCACGACAGCAGGTTATCTCTTAAATGGCTTCATAAAATGAGCTAAATAACACAAGCTAACAGTGGAATGGCAGGTTGACATTTTTAAAAGCTAATGCTTGTTAGCTAAGAACTGTAGTTGCCAACCGACGAACCGTCCACGGGGTTGTGACTTTCAGACGAAGAATAACGCCAAAGTCGGTGGCTCGAGACGGGGGTGCAGTAGTTGGTGAGGTGGTTACCTTGACGGAGTCCACTGGGTACATGACGGTGTGCTCCAGGACGCCAGCCACTGCGCCCGCTGTCATGTGCGTCGTCACCGAGACATGAGGCGGCAAACTCTCGTAGTCGCTGTCACTGGGCTGGCCGCCGCCTTGGCTCGCCGTCTGCGACATCTCTAGCGGTGCCAGCACACGCTTTGAGTTCAACTCCATGCGTGGAGAGTTTATCAGCGAGTTATCGGCAGCGTGGACGGCCACAACATTTTGTGTCGTCGCCACTCACCGGGGTAGGAGAGCAAAATGACATGTGACTGGATAGGCGTGACTATTTCCTAATTTCACCAATAGAATTAGGGGTACTTGGGCATGAGGCGGGCTGTTGGAGTTGTGTTAGCGAATGAGAAGTTGTCTCTCTGACACTTGGCTCTCCCCGCGATCAGGGAAGCTCTGATTGTGACTGAAAAAAGTTTAAAAAAAGAAAATAAGGAATTTCCGTATAATTTTTGACAGGCAATTTAAGAATAATCGAAAAGATATTCAAATATGTGTGTATTAAGTTCATCCTGTCTACTTGATATTTAATTTAAAACAGATTATTTTCTTACAATGTTTTTTAGGTGTTCAAATACCTGACATATTTCGGCGTATACTTCCGCCACACTCTGACGAAGGCGGAAGTATACGCCGAAACATGTCAGGTAATTGAACACATAAAAACACTGTCTGTAAGAAAATAATCTGTTGTAAACTAAATACAAGAATGTTCTAATATGTATACATTATTTTTTGTTGTACTATGAAAACAATAAATCAAAAATAAACTGGAACTCACTTCCAACATTCATAACATCGATTCTCTCCCACCGTCAACTCCCATCTCAAAACCCACCGGTTTAAAATTGCATTTTCTGTGTAGCTCTTTCTCTTGTTTCTATTTAGAATTGCATTTTATTTATTGTTTTATATTTGTGATTGTATTTTATTGATTATAGTACCTATGCTTGTCTGTGACTGTAAAGTGTCCTTGAGAACTTTGAAAGGCGCTTAAAATAAAATGTATTACAGTACAGTATTATTATTATTATTATTATTATTATTATTATTATTATTATTATTATTATAAAGCATTAAATTGCATGAAGGATGATAGATGGTGATCCCTCGCTACTTAGTGGTTCACTTATTGCGGTTTCAGTTCTGCAGAGGAAAGCATAAATGTTTGCAATCGATCAAAGAAGTCCTTCCGTCTCATTTTGAAGCGTCTGGACTCCAATGCAGCGCCCAGAAAATGCACAAGATGGCGCCCAAGCTCCGTTGGAAATTGTCTGATTTATCTGCTGGGAATTTGTGTCAACTAGTATCAAATAGTAGTCTTGGTGCAACACACAACGATTCCCCATCGCGTTGTTTGTTTTTTCCTTCTAATTTCACCATCAACATGAAGTTTTCAGACCAAACAAAGTACCCAAAATGCATTGTGTATCGCTTTCTCGGTCAGGGGCGTTCCCTCCATGACGTCACGTAGGGGATCATCATCAACTCGAAAACAAGACTTCCTGAATCTTCAACGAGAGTCTTAAAACGTAAAATATAGCTAGATGCGGTGGAATCTTTGTAAAATACGCTCAGTAGAAGTCATTTCAAGTGATTTTACAAATCATGGGCACAACTTGTCGGGAGGCGTCGGTTGTTCTTTAAGCTAAAAAAAAGCTAAAAAAATGAGAACAAGTTGTACAAAAAAAAAATGGGTGAAGGGAAAATCAACAGAATCTCCCTTCCCGCTGCCTCAAACTGATAGCAGTAACTCTTGGAGGCGTGGCAGCAAATTCTTATGACGTGTCCGCCTATTTTCTTTTCCTAAATAAGGCAACGTAAATCAGTTGCCATGACCGGTTCTGGAAACATTGTGATGAGTAAAAGAAAGTGTAACAATAACTATTGAGACACTTCAACCATAAACTTTGCACTTCCTGGTATTTGGACAAAGGGAGATGCTAACGAAATGATTGTCTAATCTCAGCTCCTCAACCTTTTTATTGGCATATTGCAATTTGACAAACATTTCATGACACCGATTGTGCATACATATGTTACATGCACTTATAACAATCATCACAAGTCAGATGACAGCTTCTGAAAATGAAGCGCACCATAAATAGTCGCAAAAGAACTCACACGTTTGATGTTACAGGAATAACGAGACGAGTTATTGGTTCAAAAACTGTGTTGAAAGTGTCCAACAGTGACAAGATATGAAAGTCCGATTTTTTTTATTGCACAAATTGTACCAGCATCGGCAGTATGAAACATTAGCATGTGCATCCCAGTGCTCCCGCCGCTTATTATTAGGCGTTAAATGCGAGTCATAAGATTAAAAAAAAGTTCCTTAAAAACACAGTACAAAGAGGACACCCACAAAAAGGCCAATTGTTGTACAGTGATACCTTGGCTTACGAACTTAATTGGTTCCCAGACAGTGTGTTAGGCGAAAAGTGTGTATCCCAAAAAATAATTTCCCATTGGAAACCATTAAAATGAGATTAAACCGTTCCCAGGTCCTCATAAAACATAATTTTCTACTTTGTAATTTTCTAAGCCTTAAAACTACACAGAATAAACCTTATGTTATGTATAATAAATGTGCTATGGTATTATAACTAAAGAAATAAACTGTACTGTATGATAAAGTAGTTTTATTTACCTTTGTGATGGTCGTTGATGGCTTGATGGAATGGAGTGGCCAGTTTTCCTCAGCATTAAACACTTGATGAGGAACGTAGCTTTATTTCACCATTTTGAGGAATGATCCCTTGTAGGTGCTTTTTCTGTGATAATTTTATCTAGTTCCTCATCAATTGTGTTCTGTTTAGCTGTGTTGATAGCTTTTTGCATCAGGTGTACAGATGGCTTGTGCGGGTTGTTTGTGGAGCCTGATTGATGGGATATTTTAACCTTGCAGTCTACACTCTGCTTTTGATCTATCAAAGTTGAAACTCTCTCACTGTCATCTGCCTATCTCTTTAATGTTTAAACCCCGCCCCTCACTGCTGCGTTCTTGAACAATCACGTGGCTTTAACTGAAGACTGGGGGCGGGGAATAGAGGACAAAAACAGTCGGCTGCCATTTTCTTGTGAGGAGAACGGGCTCATTCGTGAACGACACATCACTCATTGAGGCAGCTCCGTGTGTATCCCGAAAAAAGTTTGTCTGCCAAGGTAAAATGTTCATAAATTTAACGTTCGTAAACCGAAAAGTTCGTAAGCCAAGGGGTTCGTAAACCGAGGTATCACTGTATATTGTTTAGTTTCGTCGGTAGGAAAATACAACCATTTTGTCCATTGGGTTTTTGTGGCTCATTAAGGTTCAAAAGCTCAAACGGGAGATTGCTGGCGGAGAAAAATCTCGAAAACCAAATGGCAAGATGGAGTTTAAAGGTTGATGGGGAGTGTCGGTGATCCCAAGCCGTCCTCCAGCCACGGCACGGAGGAAGGGGAGCAACGCTGTGAGGCGCGGCGGTGGATTCGGCGAAGCCGCAGCATGTACAAGATGATTGACAGGAGAACGATGAAGAAACAAAGCAGGAATAAGTAATGGTTGTTCGCAAAAGAGAAGCTGTGCCGCCAGTGAGAATGTCCTCCTTTTAGACTTTCCTGCTGGATATCCCTGCAAGGGGGGGGGGGGTAAAAAAAACAACCAAAATGAATCTCACGGCTTTGTATCACTAAATTCTTGGCACATAGAGAACTTAACGCGTGTTCAGAAAATCACACGGAGCAATGTTTACCGTGGATAAACATGAACAGTCAAAACAAAGACACATGCTTTCATAAGTGCATTACAAAAATAAATAATGTCTTTAAATTGCACACACTAAATAAACAATACTCGTTGAACATAGCTAAACAATACAGTGATACCTTGGCTTACGAACTTAATTGGTTCCCAGACAGTGTGGAAGGTGAAAAGTGTGTATCCCAAAAATGTATTTCCCATAGGAAACCATTAAAATGAGAATAATCCGTTCCCAGGTCCCCATTTCTAAGCCTTAAAATTACACAAAATACACCTTATTTTATGTATAATAAATGTGCTATTGTATTATAATTAAAGAAATAAAATGTACTTTATAATAAAGTCGTTTTATTTACCTTTGTGATGGTCATTGATGGCTTGATGGAATGGAGTGGCCCTTGTAGGTGCTTTCTCTGTGATAATTTTATCTAGTTCCTCATCAATTGTGTTGTGTTTAGCTGGGTGGATAGCTTTTTGCAGTGTACAGATGGTTTGTGCGGGTTGTTTGTTAAGCCTGATTGATGGGATATTTTAACCTTGCAGTCTACACTGCCTTTGAAGTATAAAAGTTGATACTCTGTCACTGTCGTCTGCCTGTCTCTTTAATGTTTAAACCACCTCCCCTCACTGCTACGTTCTTGACCAATCATGTGGCTTTAACTGAAGACTGTGAATAGAGGATGAAAAAAGTCGGCAGCCATTTTCTTTTTGGAGAACGGCTTCACTCTCTGAGTGTGCTCGTTCGCGAACGACACATCACTCATTGAGGCAGGTCCGTGCGTATCCCGAAAAAAGTTTGTATGCTAAGGTAAACCCAAAAGTTCGTAAGCCAAGGGGTTCGTAAACCGAGGTATCACTGTATTTTTATTTAGAATTGTAAAATGAAAAATTCCCCATTATATGTAAAATGGCTGCTGCACAGCCAGCCGAGCGAGCCTTGGGGTTCAATCAAGACGCCTTTAAAGGGTTAGCATGTTTTATTTTTCTCTTCTGGTCAACTCTAGCTTCCTCCCACATTCCAAAAACAGGAATATATAAATATGCAATAATGCAGAAAATGAAAATAATGGAATGCAGCTTTCACTAAATAAAAATTGCACTTACCTCAAAGGTAGAAAGCGTGTTCGGAAGAGAATAGCTCCGAGAGTCCATTGGACCTCCTTATCGTAGACCAAAAATGCAGTTTTCAGGTTTTTATAATCAGGTGGGAAAGAGAAGCCTGAGTGCAATACTTCATACATCCATGCAGATTTAAAACATTGATATCTGCGGATATAGAAAGAAATAAAACAACGACAAAAATTATATACGGACCAACATTGCATTCTCATTAAAAAAAAATAATTGCATTCGTTGAAACAAATGTGAGTTTCTGCAAGTGAAGTCGTGAATTTTAGAATTAAATGTTTATTTTATCATTATTTTTTTGTTTTTTTTATTACACATTTTTAACAAATATTATATTATTAGTTATTAATTGTTGATGCACGACGGTGCACATTTAAGACACCAAATATGCATTGGCAAGAAGGGAGGAACTTACTGGAGTCGGTGGAGATCAGCGTGGGAAGCGTACAAACCCGAGTCAAAGCGTGACCGCAGAGTCTTCCACTGGGTAGCACAGTAATTCTGAAAATATGAAATTACGTTATTGGCCAGTCATTATAGAATAGGTTGCATTCCTATATCTTTTTAATGTTATTTTTCCATGGGTTTGACCTTGCAAATTTGCCTTTAAGTTGAATGTTTTAACAAATTTTAGACAAGTTTTGCTGAAAATGAGTCAGATTAATTTTCTGCCACATTCATTGCGGCACCACCAGATTCAAATACAGTGATACCTCGGTATACGAACCCCCTGGCTTATGAACTTTTCGGTTTACGAACGTTAAATTTATGAAAATTCTACCTTGGCATACAAACTATTTTTAGGGATACACACGGACCTGCCACAATGAGTGATGTGTCGTTCGCTAACGAGCCCGTTCACCTAACAAGAAAATGACAGCCGGCTTGTTTTGGTCCTCTATTCCCTGCCCCCAGTCGTCGGTTCAAGCCATGTGATTGGTCAAGAACGCAGTAGTGAGGGAAGGTGGTTGAAACATTAAAGAGACAGGCAGACGACAGAGAGAGTGACAAAATGGATAGAAAACAGTGAAATTAGGACTCGTTTCAATTTTGATAGTCAAAGGCAGAGTGTTGACTGCAAGGTTAAAATATCCCATCAATCAGGCTCCACAAACAACCTGTACAATTGATGCAAAAAACTATCAACCCAGCTAAACAGAACACAAGTGATGAGGAACTAGGTAAAATGATCGCAGAGAAAGCACCTACAAGGGATCATTCCTCAAGCTGATGAAAGAAGAAGGCTACGTTCCTCATCAAGTGTTTAATGCTGATGAAACCGGCCACTCCATTCCATCAAGCCATCAACGACCATCACAAAGGTAAATAAAACGACTTTATTATACAGGACACTTTATTTCTTTAATTATCAGAATCAGAATCAGAATCATCTTTATTGCCAAGCATGTAGAACACACAAGGAATTTGTTTCCGGTAGAACACGCTGCACTAGTATCGTTGTCAAAAAAAAAACTGCTAAGTGGCACTATACAGTTCCATTTTATAATAGCATATCACATTTATTATACATAAAATAAGGTATATTTTGTGTAGTTTTAAGGCTTAGAAAATTAGAAAGTAGAAAAACATGTTTTATGGGGCCCTGGGAACGGATTATTCTCATTTTAATGGTTTCCTATGGGAAATTAATTTTTGGGATACACACTTTTCATCTTACACACTGTCTGGGAACCAATTAAGTAAGCCAAGGTATCAATGTACAATACAATAGATATTGTTTTCTAAATATGCTTGAATCATGTTTTAATTGGGAAAAAAACTGACAACAGCATACCTAACATCTGCTGTTACTTTTTCCTTTGAATGGATTTGTGAACGAGTGGCCATTTTACCTTGGCAGCTTGTGCATATTTGGAAGCGTTATAGTCTCCACCCATGCGTAGCACGTCCTCCATGCAGTAGTAGAATTCGGAGAAACCAAAAAACTGGCTGTTGTTGTAGTCAATAGCCGGCTGGAAGATGCCGTTCAGAGACGTCTGAATCTCGTCGGTGCGGTTGAGAAACGGTCGAAGCTTCCGTCTGCATTGGTCAAAGTCACCCGTGCCTAACACATGGAGCTTCTGTTCAGGGGTCCCGATCTGATCCCGAAGGTCTGTAGGGAGACAGGGGTCCAGGAGGGGGGTGTTTTCCGTCTCGCCGACATGCTGGCTCAACATCCTGGTGATGAAATCGGTCAGAGATGTTCATTTCAAGGGGAAAAAGGGAAAACGAGTCAGACGGTCAGGAGACTTACTTATTTTGGGCGGTGATGTTTGTAATGAGGCTCTCCTCATATGTTTGGCGTGCTGCGTTTCCGCCGAAACCAAGGAAAGTGGACACGTACACACGATACAGATGATCGGTGTGATGGGCATCGCATCCTAGATTAAATTCTGCCAGTAAATTCTTAGCCACTTCCTCCTATGGGAAAATTCAAGATGTGTGGGTTATTTTTCTCACAATACATAAAAAATATGGCGATTACAACATGACTTTTCCACCAGGTACCCAAATCTAACAAGAGCCGATCGGACAAAAAGTTTTTATCGACGGGCAGAAATGTACTTGTTGGAACAAAAAAGTTAGTTAAAGGACAACCGACGTCTCCGGACAAGTTGTGTCCATAATTTGTAAAATGGCTTCAAATGACTTCTACTGAGCGTATTTTAAAAAGATTCTACTGCATTATCTATATTTTACGTTTTAAGACTCGCGCTGAATTGAGTTGGTTACGTGACGTCACTAAAGGAACGCCCCCTGACCGAAAAAAAGACACATTGTAGCAGTCCTTCCATCACGTCAATGTATTTTGCTATATTGTTTGGTCTGAAAACCCAAAAGCCGCCAGAAGAGGGTGTCCAAGCTCCATATAAAGAATTTATCAGCCTGTGGAAACGGAGGTGGACACAGGAGGACGCCATTTTGTGCCTCTTTTCTGGCGAACGTTTCTCCCCAATGTTGCCTCAAAATGGCATGGAATAAATTCTGTAATCGATTGCAAACATGTATGCTTTCCTCTTCAGAACTATTTGAATCATATTCATAACTGGAGGTGTAACAAGAAAGCATATTCTCAGAATCTGAAGCCATTGTTTTGATTCTCAAGCAATGCAAGACGTCTTGGCGTGACGTCACAAACTGGGGGCGGGACTTTCTGAAAATGCCCAATTCGCAGCTAATTTTTTTGCAGATTTTTAACACTTTAAGTCATTTTTATTGGTGTTTTGCATTTGAATAAAAACATCATACTGCGTGTTTTGGGTATTTTAGATGCTATAAAACGTTGTTCTGATGTCAGTTAAGAAACAAAAAAGTGACGTCGGTTGTCCTTTAAGGTACCTTAACTCAATCACTGCCATTCACAAATATTTCAAATACTGTAGCTCCTAAACTGTTATTGTGATTAAAATCATTGACAAAAATGTCATACAAAAAAAGTATTTTTTTTCTGTGTAAAATTCCTAAACTGTATTTTAAAAAAACTGCATTCAAAGGTCTTTGGCTCCATAAATTCGGTACAACATCCTGCTACGGATACATGCAACAGGCTTACAGTAAATGATAAATGGAGAGTAGATGGACTCCTAAGGGACAAGAATGGTGGACAGTGTCAATCAGGGAGCAGAAGAAAGAATGTTTGACACAACCAAAGAGCAGAAACAAAAATAATAACTGGTCGGGGATAATAACCTGTTGTGGAGAGGCAAAGCTTACACTTTTGGGCACTTCAAATGCAATTTGTGTGGAAACGCCGCCCATGTCCAACACACCAGCAGTCCTTTTTCTCATCAGTGCCTCCTGTTGATCACTACCCGGGACATTGACCTCTACAATGGCGTCTCCTTCTTGACAGGAGAGAAGGACATCGATAAGAAAGAAGCTACAGAAGTTGATAACTGTTGTCATTTAACTCATTCACTGCCACTCCAGAATTTACTAACGGATTGAAAATATGATGCGTAGCGTCATTCCGAATTTGTTTGGGTTTTGTTTTTTCTTGCAGGGGGGTCCCGATAAAGCGCTGGTCCGACCTCTGGCAATGTTTTTTCCCTTCTGGCAATGTTTTTTCCCTTCCACGAGGGGGCAGTATTTGCCTTTGTATAGCCGACCCCACTTACACCTCATACTACTCAAGCTGGCCCCATTTGAAGCAATATAACTCCAGACCCATATAATTTAGGAATTAACTCTTTTTTATAATAATAATAATAAGAATAATACATTTCATTTCTAAGCGCATTTCAAAACTGTCAAGGTCACTTTACAATCATGGGATAAGTTTTTCTGTGGGTGAGCAGCGGCAGCCACACGCGCCAGCGTTCACTCAACCCGGAATAACTCAAATAGAAAGAAAGCTAGCTAGCTAGCTAATACTACTACTAATACTACAAACAATACTAACACTAATATTAACACTAACACTAATACTACTAATAATAATCATAATACATTTCATTGATAAGCGGCTCTCAAAACCCCCAAGTTCACATTAAAGTCACACGATATGTTTTTCCGTGGTAAGATAGCTAGCGAGATAGCTTGCCAGCTAATAGATATATAGTTGATGAAAGAAGAGAGTCTCAGGTTTCTTACACTGCATTGAATGTTTATGTAGCCCTAAAACTCAATATTCTGTGGGTCCTGGAATTTCAGTGAAAATGACAAAAACCCTGGCAGTGGAGTGGACATTTTTGCATGTCCGGCAGTGAATGAGTTAAAAAAAGCACTTCTGTCATTAAGAAAATTGAAACAGACTTGGAAACTGGTCAAACACCATTCCTTAGTTCCTTTTTGCTCTTACCATTATGTGCATGTTGAAATTTGCCAAGAACAAAGTTGATTCCAATCCACGCATAAATTCCTGAAAACAATGAAAGCACCTTTTAGAGTTAATACAGTGATACCTCGGTTTACGAACCCCTTGGCTTACGATTTTTTTTGGTTTAGGAACGTTAAATTTATGCAAATTTTACCTTGGCATACAAACTTTTTTCGGGATACACACGGAGCTGCCTCAATGAGTGATGTGTCGTTCGCGAACGAGGCCGTTCTAACAACAAAATAGCAGCCGGCTTGTTTTGGTCCTCTATTGCCCGCCCCCAGTCTTCGGTTAAAGCCACGTAATTGGTCAAGAACGCCGCAGTGAGAGGGGGTGGGGTTTACAGATAGAGAGTGAAGCCGTTCTCCAAAAAGAAAATGGCGGCCGACTTTTTTGTCCTCTATTCCCCGCCCCCCAGTCTTCAGTTAAAGCCACGTGATTGGTCAAGAACGCAGCAATGAGGGGAGGTGGTTTAAACATTAAAGAGACAGGCAGACGACAGTGAGAGCGTTTCAACTTTGATACTTAAAAGGCAGAGTGTATACTGCAAGGTTAAAATATCCCATTAATCAGGCTCCACAAATAACCCGCACAAGCCTTCAGTACACTTAATGCAAAAAGCTATCAACCCAGCTAAACAGCACACAATTGATGAGGAACTAGATAAGATTATCACAGAGAAAGCCCCTACAAGGGACCATTCCTCAAGACGGTGAAAGAAGGTTACGTTCCTCATCAAGTGTTTAATGCTGATGAAACCGGCCACTCCATTCCATCAAGCCATCAACGACCTTCACAAAGGTCAATAAAACGACTTTATTATACAGCACAGTTTATTTCTTTTATTATAATACCATAGCACATTAATCATACGTAAAATAAGGTATATTTTGTGTAGTTTTAAGGCTCAGAAATTAGAAATTAGAAAATTATGTTTTATGGGGACCTGGGAACGGATTATTCTCATTTTAATGGTTTCCTATGGATAATTAATTTTTGGGATACACACTTCACCTTACAAACTCTGTGTGGGAACCAATTAAGTTCGTAAGCTAAATAGCTAAATATCACTGTACTGTAAATACTTTATCATAATAACAATTGAGAAAAAAACAGGTAGTCAACGTGCATGGTCGTACCTTCCAATTTTCCGGAAATGACTTCGACATGAGAATCTGAGAACAGGAAGTTGAAATGCACTGGGATGTCTGTTCGTAAATCTTCCAGAATGGCCTCCTGTTGACTGATAGGAAGACAACAACATCTTAACTCCTGCACGGCCATTCACAAATTTATTCGGGAATTGAAAATATGACGTCGAGCGCCATTCCCGAATTTGTTCGGGTTTTGTTTTTTCATACTTGGGGGCCGATAAAGACCGCAACATATCAGCAACCCTGTATTGAACTGTATGTTCTTGGTTTTTTTTTTTTTGGGGGGGGGGGCGTAAAATGGCCCATATTATGGCTAGTTTTGCTAGCGGTTAGCGGTTGTACTAATTAACTCATTCGCTGCCATTCCTGGATTTATTCGGGAATTAAAGTGTGACGTAGAGCGGCATTCCCGAATTTGTTCGGATTTTGGGTTTTCTTACGAGCGGGGGTGCCGATAAAGCGCTGGTCAGACCTCTGGCAGTGTATTTTCCTTTCCACGAGGGGGAAGAATTTGCCTTTTGTTCATGTTAGCGCTTTGTTACAGCTTCAGCTGTCGTTCAATCGCTATATAAACCAATATGTATGTATTGCATTGCATTTTGGACAGCTGCCCTCATTTCAAGATCATATAACTCCAGACCCATACAACTTGGGAATTAACTATTTGTCTCTGATGAAAGAAGAGAGTCTAGGGTTTCTAACGCTATATTGAATGTTGATGTAGTCCCAAAACTCAATATTCGGTGGATCCTGGAATTCGAGTGACAATGACAAAAACCCTGGTACTGGAGTGGACACGTCTGGCAGTGAATGAGTTAAGATACTAGAGACGACTAGTGAGTTTTCGGGGATATGAGCCACCATTTGGCCAATTGTTTGCCTTGACTTGCGGTGGAGTTAACATCCCTCACAACAAGCAAAAGATAGACGAACCAACAAAGGTATATATTCTTTATCCTCTTTGAAAAACTACTCATATTACAGCAGGTTAATAAAGGCTTTGTCGTGTGCCTGTATTATACTGCCCCTAGGTCATCTGGCAGTGAATGAGTTAACATTCTTTTGCATTACAGTGGCACTTGAAGTTTTTTTCGACTTGATTTGCACAAAATAATTTGGAGTCATACATCATAAAAGTTGTAACGCTCCAGGAAGTAATTTTGCCCAGATTGATTTCAGCGTACCTCTCAGGAAGAATTCTCATTCCAGCCGTGCACAGGATGTAAAGAGGTGTTTCTATGTGCTTGTTTTTGGGAATATGTTGAGCAGCAAAGCTCAACAGTGGATAGATGTAGTCGCTGGCTTTCTCCGGCGTTTGAGCCATCTTTGAAATCCCTAAATACAACAAGATAGAACATCTGAGACAGATCACAAAAAACATCTTGCTTCTTTATCACTGCCATTTATTGAAAATGCAAACTCATGCCTGGTTTGATCTTCATAACCACCGACTTGTGATTTTGATCCCTCATCTGTCGAATATTCAGGAGTTCGTGGGGATTGCCGTTGTGACCGGGCCAGCAGTACACGTAGATTCTGGAGCCACTGCTGCCACAATCCACGACCAAGCCATAGTTCAGGTCAGGATTGCTTACATCTGTTGTGTCCAAGTCTGTCACAGGAGCCAAGTGCCTATGAAGAGCAGATTAGATTTAAAGGACAACCGATGCCTCCGGACAAGTTGTGTCCATAATTTGTAAAATCACTTGAAATGACTTCTACTGGGCGTATTTTACAAAGATTCCACCGCGTATAGCTATATTTTACGTTTTAAGACTTGCGCTGAAAATTCAGGAAGTCTTATTTTCGAGTTGGTGACTATTCCTGATGTGACGTCACGGAAGGAACGCCCCTGACCGAGAAAGCGACACACAATGCATTTTGCGGTACTTTGTTTGGTCTGAAAATGTAGTGTTGATCCGCGTTGATGGCAAAATGAGAAGGAAAACACATAAATAACGCAATGGTGAATCGTTGTGTGTCGCACCAAGACTAATATTTGATACTAGTTGATACAAATTCCCAGCAGACAAATCAGCCCATTTCCAACGGAGCTTGGGCGCCATCTTGTGCATTTTCTGGGACGCTACATTGGAGTCCAGACGGTTCGAATTGATACGGAAGGACTTCTTTAATCGATTGCAAACATTTATGCTTTCCTCTTCAGAACTATTTGAGTCATATTCAAAACAGGATGAGTAACAAGGAAGGATCTTCTCCGAATCTGAAGCCATTGTTTTGATTCTAGAGCAAGGCAAGACGTCATGGCGTGACGGGACCTTCTGAAACTCGCCATTTCCAGGGTCATGTTGAAGTAGTTTTGGGACCCTTTAACTCATTTTTATTGGTGTTTTGCATTTAACTAAAAATATCAGCCTGCGTGTTTTGGCTATTTGAGATGCTATAAAACGTTTTTCGGATGTCAGTTAGGAAACAAAAAAATGGTGTCGGTTGTCCCTTAGCATGACTGTTCGTGACATTTGCTGGCCACACAAACAAACACAGCTGTGAACCTGTGAAAGTGGTTTTCCTTGGCAGTCCAGCTGATGGGCAATTTTCCAGTGACCAGCAGCAGGTAAAGTACTCCCAGGAGAAAGAAAAGCAGACCAATGACAAACAGCTGCCTGGTTGAAGGGAGCAAAAGGCGAGAAAGGATCTGGGACGGTAGACTGAAATGCCAGGAGGCCGGAAAAAGGCAGGAAAAGTTGATCCTGAAAGGACAATTACATATATCAAATATGCTTTTTATACTTGCACTATGTACAGTTCTTTTTTACGAAACATTTTTGCACAATCAAACATTTCAGTCTTCTGACATTTCTATATGCATAGAATACTTAGTTTTAATTTTTTCACCCCACCCCTTTCAATTTTTGAAAAAAAGGAGATGAACATGCGGGTAATTTTCATAGAACATACGGGTAGTTTTCATATGAGGCCTGTTTGAAAAAGTTCCAAGACTGGATGGAGTCAAAAGGGATGTGATTCAAATCTAAGGTGTGATTTTCTGGGATCCTCTTCAGCACAGGTGTCAACGTCAACGCCCGAGGGCCAAATCTAACCCGCCACATCATATTTTTCGGCCCGCGAAAGCAAATCAAACGTGTGAAATTCCCTGATGTTTGCTAAAATCCTAACCAAAATTTCATATTTTTGGATGTGAACCACAATAAGTCATGATTTGCTCTTGTGAAATGTGAATTTCTCCACTGATGAATAATGGCAAATCCAATCCAATTATTCTTGACTTCAGATTTGAAAACTAGTTATTAATTTGTTGTGCGCTCTATATGTAATATGTACAGTAGATCAAACATTCTAATGGCTTCGCCAAATTCAGAACGGCCCTCGAGAGGAAACCATAACTACAATGTGACCCGTGGGAAAAAAATGACTGCTCTACAGCTCTATTACAGTCATCTCAATGTCATTCAAATTTTAAAACCGGTCTCTCCCTTGATGAGCCACCACAAACAGAGCTAGTTCAGATGACTAGTGAGAACATGAATAGGAGATGAACTGGAGAGGCCCAGGTCAATGTGAACATGAAAAAAACACTGGTTATCGTCCAACGCCAACGCCCCAGGATCTCTATGTAATTGGTTGTGCGAAAACTTGTTGAAGCACCGGTCATGGTACTCTTGTGACACAACTCTTCCATTAACAACACACAAACGAACCTGCCCATTATGAAGAATGTGCTCAGCGTCTTGGTCTCATTTATGTAAAGGCCTCAGTCTGTTGGATGGACGAAGAAATTCCAGCTTTTGGGGCTCTCCATCTCGTTTTGATCACGCTTTTCCATTACCTTGCATTGGCAACAACATGTTTATCGTTGATTCTACTTCTTGGAAGTTGGAAAAGGTTCATCACAGAGTTGACTTCTTCGTCGTTAATGTTTGTTCGATGCACAAGCTAAGAAAAAGAAAAAAAAGCATACCTGTCAACCTGAGCTAATAGCTGCCCTTATAAATGATGACAATTCGCGTATAAAATTGTAGTACGTCGTACATTATTTGAAATGGTAAAAAAAACACTAACACAAGCAGAAACGCAGACAACTTACCACGCATGTGCAAGTTATGATTTTATCAAGATACGATTAAGAATTACTTTTGTTGGTTTGCCGTAACAATAGTAGTGATCGGCGGCAGCATTGCAGTTGAGACGAACTGGATTTGAGCCAAAATGGTCATTGTATGTTCGGTTCACAATAAAAATCTCCTCCCCGTATAAAAGTTGAAGTAACGGCAAATACTAAGAAGGTTAAAAGGAAACCAGCTGCTGTTTGCTAACGTTAGCGTCAATGTTCTAACACAGCGCTGGGAGTGAAAGTCATCATTATTTAAAACTCATCGTAGTAAGTAGCGGTACACGACATTCGATATATTCATATACTTACATTTAAAAATGGCAAATTATTAAATTTTTGCGAACAACGTCATCCGTGTGACACCAGCCTGCCAACCGGCTAACGTGAATGAGTACGTAAATACCGGCAGGCGACTTGTATGACCACAGATATAGTACGGAAAACAAACATGCGCATGCGCAAATGGTACTTCCTTGTTTCCGTATTCCGCCAATCAAAGTCATCTCTCCTTAGACACCGGAAAAGGAACACCACCCGGAAGTACATGAGTCAATGCCGGTGCAGTTCCTCGATGTTGTGTCACGTCAGCGAGTTGCATTGGCGCCTGCTTTATATTGTGTCTTACCGTAACTCGATTGCTTCGCTTACTGATTGTGCACCACTCTCTTTTGTCGCAGCTTTGTTTGTTGCAGCTTGTTGTCATGTTGCTGTTTCTAAGTACGCCCTTTTTTTCGACATTGTTGCCTTTTCTGCCTGCATCTGCTGCTTCTCATTTGGGGTGGGAACTTGTCATTTTGTGTCCTGTTCTTGCAGTCGGGTCTCGTTCGTTGCAATGTTCGTCGCCACTATAGCACATTTTCCCCCCTCCGTGAGCCGTCACCTTACCGTGGTGGAGGGATTTGCGTGTCCCAATGATCCCAGGAGCTAAGTTGTCTGAGGCTTTATGACCCTTGCAAACAGGTCCGAGGTGAGGCACCAGACTAAGAGCGGCTCAACAGACTTCTTATAAAGATACATTGATCGGAGATACATTGATCGGAGTTTTTCTTGCCCGGATGCGGGTCAGCCCCTGCCCCCCTACCACATCATCCCCGTGGACAATAAGAGTGACCTGGTGCAGCAGTCCAGACAAGTCTCAGTTGATGGCAAGGCGAAATTTTTGGGTGTGCTCACCTGTATAGATTTTTTTTTTTGCGCGCGTGCACACTCCTTAATTTTTTTTGTGTCTATTGCAATAAGAATGAATGTCTTTTATTTTCATAAATGCGTGTGCGCGTAGCGGTGTGTGCGTATATATATATACACAGTATAGCTAAAACTTAACTGGATTCTGCTTTTTTTCTTTTACGAATTTTAATATATAATTTGTTTTGTAGTCATCAAAGTTTAGTTTGGTTATACTGTGAATAATTAACATCGTATAAATATACACAATCAGATATTGGGAATTTTTGTTAACTTTGTTTTGAGATGGGTCTTTGTTTTTTGTACTTTATAATTTTTTTTGTATTCCTCCATTTTGCGTATGTTCAGAATAATATAAATAAGGCCATATAAATAAAAAGGATATATTGTTTTTTTAACATTAGTAATTCTTTTGACATATCATTTTGCCTTATTTTTGGTAGTAAATTTATTGAAGCAACAAACTACTGCAGCCATTTGGGAGCCGAAAGGGTCGTCTCTTTTCAATGAGCTGAGCCAAAAGAACCGGCTATCTAAAAAGAGCTGGAATACCCATTACTATTTAGTTGCACAGTGTACAGTCGGAATTGGTATGTAATCCGGCTTGGGGAGTAACAGAATACATGTACCTGCATTTCATATACAAAATATGTCATTGTAACCTGTTAGTTTCATAAAAAAATCAGATGTCGATTGCAGGTTCATTTTCTCAAAGCTACCTTCTATACACACAAGTGGCCCCAGATTTTGTCTTGCATGCATATCCGGCCCCCCCTACCGAGCAGATGAGGGCGCTGTGACCATATCATATCACCCCCCTCACTTGTAGCTTCGAGTCTACCTGGTCATTGTGGTTGATCATGAACTAAAATCACAGCTATGATAAGCTAGTAAAATATTTACTTTCCCTGTAAAAAGGTCATTTTACATTCACCAAACCCAACAGCAACCCTAAATTATAGTTTTTAATTTAGTAATAAATAGGTATTTGGGGACAAAATAGTCCATATCAGTAGTTCCGCTAGTACGCTGGTGTCAAAAGTCAAGTCCCGGGGGCCAAATCTGGCCCACCACATCATTTTATTCAGCCACATTTGTATTGTTTATTTCAGATTTATCGTGCAATGAAACACACAAAAAGTACAGTTCCTGTTTTAAATGCAATTGATTGGTTGTGCTACATTCTGGCATTTTTTTTTTTTTTAAAGGCAGTGACAGATTACTTATTTTTCTTGCAACATCTCAGGAATATTAAATTCCAAAAAACAAAGATTCACCTTTGCAATCTGAAACCAAAGCACGGTCACTTACGGTACACATTACATACAACAATGACAATAAAGAGTACAGTATATTCATTAAAATGTTGTTTTTATGCCATATTTCAGGACATACAACTACAGTGTAATACAAAAAAACAAAAACAAAATGGGGAATAAAAAGTGGTTTTAATTAACGTTAGACACATATTGTATGAAATGGCAAGTCATAGAATATGTTTTTGTTTTTGCTCAAGCTCCCCTAACCACTTCACAGCATTGGGTCAGCAAATGCTTTCCATGTTTTTTGTTTGTTAATTTTTAATTTAGACTTTTAACTCATTCACTGCCAGACAATGTGCAAAAATGTGTCCACTTCAGTGCCAGGGTTTTTGTCATTTTCACTCAAATTGCAGGACCGACAGAATATTGAGTTTTAGGACTACATACACATTCAATAAATGCAGCGTTAGAATCCTGGGACTCTCTTCTCTCATCAGAGTAAAATAGTTAATTCCTAAATTATATGGGTCTGGAGTTAAATGAGCTTGAAATGAGGGTGTCTGGCCAAAATACAATGCAATATATACATACAGTGATACCATGGCTTACGAACTTAATTGGTCCCGAGAAAGCGTGTGTAAGGCTAATAGTGTGTATTCCAAACATTAATTTCCCATAGGAAACCATTAAAATGAGAATAATCAGTTCCCAGGTCCCCATAAAACATAATTTTCATTCACAGGTTCCCATAAAACATAATATTGTATACCTTATTTTATGTATAATAAATGCTGCCCCCTTGTGGTATGGAAAAAAAAAACATTTCCAGAGGTCTGAACAGCGCTTTATCGGCGCCTCTCGCGAGAAAAACCCAAACAAATTTGGCAATGGCGCTCAACATCACACTGTTCAATTTCCGAATAAATTCCGGAATGGCAGTGAATGAGTTAATTAGCACAATCGCTAGAAAAATAGCCATAATGTGGGCTAGTTTACCCGCAAAAAAAACAAACAAACATGCAGTCCAATACAAGAGTTGCTGATATGTTGGGGTCTTTTTACGTGTGTGTAGTTGTATAAATTCCACTTGTAAATGAATAGAGAGGTTTGGCCATGACACATATTCAAATGACAGCCCGATTTGACTTATTTCTAATATCAATCATGAGAGAGGAAGCAATATTTTTCGAGTAAATTCAATGCAAGTGATGTGACGTTTAGTAGAGGGGTCTCTCGGAAGATGGGACCACTTTCTTTCCCGCCACATAAACCTCAACAATATTACGATCGTCACCTGGACAACGAGAGCCAAACTGCTATGTTGAGAATGTCACGCGATACACAAAAGAAGAATACGACAACCGCAACAGATTACTTACCCAAATTCAAAAACTTCTCCAGAATAATCTGAAAGTACAGAGATGAGAAGTCAATTAGTCTGACTTTAAGTCATTTTTATTGGTGTTTTGCATTTGACTAAAAATATCATACTGCGTGTTTTGGGTATTTTAGATGTTATAAAAGTTTTTCTGGTGTCAGTTAAAAAACAAAAAAGTGACGTCGGTTGTCCTTTAAGTCATTCCTGTTTTTTCTCCCCCCCCCCCTATCTCTCTTCAGTATTTCATATTCAAGCACCTTTGGTTCATCGTGCTGGATCAAGTCAATGGGCCCACCAGGAACGGCAACGTTCACCCTCAATGCGTCAAAGTCTTTGCCGACTTCAAAGTTTCCAACTTGGGTATCCAGCGACAGGGCTGGAGACAAAAGACAGATTCATCAAAATAACACCGCGACCTTTGTAAAATCGTACAGAATGGGAACTTTGTAGTCTACCTTGGCTGCCTCCGAGCGTCGCCAACCTGAATACTTCCTCGAAAGTAAGCGTCTCATGTTCAGGGTCTTGAACGGTCAGGACTTTGGATGTGTCCAAGGCTCTTCGCACAGCATCCAGCATTGAGGCAGAGTAGCCGCCCGCCACGTCTGAGGGAGGACGTAACGAAAGGGATCGATCACATGGGCAAGAAAAAAAAAGAAATCCAAGATGGCGCCCGAATAGGCAGCCGTCAGCAGTGTTTTTGATCTGGGAGGAATGTCAGCGCCATTTGACTGGTATCACTGGACATATTTTAGGCGATTGTGTTTTTTTTTTTGTGCCTGTAATGGGCAGCCGCAGAGCACCGAAGCGCATGTGGAATGGTTGCGGCTTGGAATTGAAGCGGATTTATCTGGGACGGGACAGGAGATTGACAAATTAATAAAAACATAATTACAATTATTATTTTATTATTAGTCGCAGTAGTAGTTGTACTACTATAATAAAAATTAATTATTCTGATTCAGAATAATAATAATAATAATAATAATCCCGTGACTGTAAGGTGTCCTTGAAAGTTTTGAAAGGTGCTTAGAAATTAAATGGATTATTATTATTATTATTATTATTATTATTATTATTATTATTATTATTATTATTATTATTATTAGTAGTAGTAGTAGTAGTAGTATTACTATTACTACTATTAGTACTAGTACGGTTATTATTATTATTATTATTATTATTATTATTATTATTATTATTACTTTTATTATTATTACTGTTATTATTATCATTATTACTATTATTACTACTATTACTATTATTACTACTATTACTATTATTACTATTATTACTAATATTACAACTATTATTATTATTATTACTACTATTATTATTACTACCATTATTACTATTATTATTATTATTATTATTACTATTATTACTATTACTACTAGTACGATTATTATTATTATTATTATTATTATTATTATTACTGTTACTATTATCATTATTACTATTATTACTACTATTACTATTATTACTACTATTACTATTATTACTATTATTACTACTATTACTAATATTACAACAATTATTATTATTATTACTACTATTATTATTACTACCATTATTACTACTATTATTATTATTACTACTATTATTACTATTACTATTATTACTACTAGTATGATTATTATTATTATTATTATTATTATTATTATTATTATTATTATTATTATTATTATTATTATTATAAAGGCTAATCCAATCGCAGTTTTTGACTCAATGACGGTCTGGCAATTCCATCCCCACCTGTTCCGAGGCCGACCTTCACTTTATGGTTCAACACGTTACGGACATCGAGGAGTCCACTGCACAACCTGAATAGACGAACGAATCGGCCGTTGAGAAAGCAAAGCGCAAATTGTCACAAAACAAACTGTATTTGTCTGCGGTCGCCTTGCGTCACGGCAAACGGAGGTGAATCGTCACACTTACGAGATGTTGGAGTTTGGACAGTGAGACAAAGAGGCGCCTGTTTCTCGAAACAAGGATAACTCTTCATCGCTCAGATAGCAACCGTGCGCCATTATGGTCTGTGAAGTCACAACACAATGAATCAAGCAAGTGTGGACACAAGCATTTTCAGAGCAAATGATTGGAAATGTAGTTATTTATGTATTGATTTATTACCTTGTTGGTAAGCAGGTTGTGTTTGTGGTAGATGTCTGTGTAGGAATCGGAATTAGGAAACAACTCCTTCACCATCTTCACCTCCTCGACATTTTCACTGATGTGGCTCTGGAAGTGATTGGGAGTTGTTGCTTGTGATATTATTATTATTATTATTATTATTATTATTATTATTATTATTCTGAATCAGAATAATGAATTGTTATTATAGTAGTACAACTACTACTGCGACTAATAATAAAATAATAATCATAATTTTTTTTATTCATTTGTGGTGCCTAAAATAATATCTATTATATCTATTATTATGTATTAATAATCATGTTTGTTATTATTATTATTATTATTATTATTATTATTATTACGTGGTCCCTAAAATAATAATAATAATAATAATAATTATTATTATTATTATTATTATTATTATTGTTCTTATTATTTATTTCTTATATTCTTATTTATAGCACTACTACTACGACTAGTAATAATAATAATATTATTTTTTTAGTGCCTAAAATAACAACTATTAATGTCATAATGCTCATACTAATAATGTTTATTATTAGTATTTTGTGGTGCCTAAAATAACAATGGTGGTGCTTAAATAACAATACTAATTATGATATGTAATATTATTATTGTTTTATTGTTATTAATGTTGTTCTGAATCATTATTTTTTTATTATACTACTACGAAGAATAGTAATAAACACAAATATTATTTTGTGGTGCCTAAAATAATCATAACTTGTAGTAATGTAATAATAATAATACTAATAAGGTGTATTATTATTATTATTATTATTATTATCTAGTACCTAAAATGTCAATAATAATTATTAATGTAATAATAATTATTTTGTGGTGCCTAAATTAATCATACCTAGCAGTAATGTAATATTAATGTTTGTTATTATTATTATTATTATTATTATTATTATTATTATTATTATGTAGTGCCTAAAATAGCAATAATTATTAATGTAATAATAATAATAATTTTGTGGTGCCTAAAATATTCATAACTAGTAGTAATCTAATAATATTAATACTAATGTTTATTATTATTATTATTATTATTATTATTATTATTATTATTATTATTATGTAGTGCCTAAAATAGCAATCATAATTATTAATGTAATAATAATAATAATAATAATAATAATAATAATAATTATTATTATTATTATTGTGTATCCAGCTAAAATGAAATCCCAAAAGACTTCAGGCCACCTGATCTCTCTGCCAATTGTTCCCAGTGGGGACATCGCCATGGCTTCGTTGCCATGGTGAGCTCACCTGAATATGTAGGTTGTTATTCTTTGCCAGCTGTCCCAGTTGTCCCAACAAGGTGCTGGAGCATGACAGGACAAAGCGAGGTGTTACCACAGGCTTCACCAGAGCGTACTGCCCCATGGGGAGAAACACAAGTGTCAATCAAATTGGCAGCCATTTTGAAACTAGCTGAGAGCATCATGGAATGTCTTTAGCCGACCGGAGTTCACATTCTGCCATGTAACAATACATACATCCATTTTCAAACGCTCACCTTCTTCTCCAAGAGCTCAGCAATGAACCTTGAGGAACAAAAAAATATATATTTGCCTGTTAACAAAACACACCGATTTGTAAAAGTCAATGTTTTATACAGACCGACGGGTTTCCTCCAAGGACTCTTGAATGGTCTCTCTGTAATGTTTCACCGAATTGTTCCTGTCCATACACACTTTACCAACCAAAGCTCGCTGTCCTAGCTTGTCTGTAAAAAGAAAAACACACCATTTCACACTATTGCATGCATGCTAACTTTTAGTGCAATCGGCGGGGCAGAGATCAAATCAATCCATCAATCAAGGGATTTTAAATTGTTTTATGTGATGTAGTTAATATACAGTGAGACCTCAACTTACGAACTTAATTGGTTCACAGACAAAGTGTGTAAGGCGAAAAGTGTGTATCTCAAAAAAATAATTCCCATAGGAAACCATTAAAATGGGAATAATCTGTTCCCGGGTTTCCATAAAATATACTTTTCAACTAAATAAGCCTTAAAACTACACACAACATACCTTATTCTATGTATAATAAATGTGCTATTGTATTGTAATGAAAGAAATACACTGCATTGTATCATAAAGTCATTTGGCGTTGGAGGTCGAAGGTCAAAGGAATTGCTGTTTGGAAAGAGAGGCGCATTACATGACGACTGTAATTAAAGAAATAAACTGTGCTGTAAAATAAAGTTTTATTTACCTTTTTGATGGTCGTTGATGGCTTATGGAAGGAGAGTCACCTTCCATAAGGACTGTTGGTAACTTAACCTCTGGTGCTGTTCGGTCGTGTGCTTCCGCCGAAGACCACTCCGCCAGCCGTGGTGGGTGTGTGTTATGAAAATAGTCCTTATTATAAGGTTTAATTTTCATAAATTTGACGTTTGTAAGACAAAAAGTTTGTAAGTTGAGGTGTTTGTAAGTTGAGGTCTCACTGTAGTTATTTGGAGAAAGAAAGGGAAAAAAATGAAAGAAATACAGAGATACCTTGGCTTACAAACTTAATCAGTTCCCAGAGTGTGTAAGGTGAAAAGTATGTATCCTAAAAATGTATTTCCCATAGGAAACCATTAAAATGAGAATAATCCATTCCCAGGTCCCCATGAAACATAATTTTCTACTTTCTAATTTTCTAAGCCTTAAAACTACACAAAATATACCTTATATTACGTATAATAAATGTGCTATGGTAGTTTAATGAAAGAAATAAAGTGTACAGTATAATAAAGTCATTTTATTTACCGTTATGATGGTCATTGATGGCTTGTTGGAATGAAGTGGCCGGTTTCATCAGCATTAAACAATTGATGAGGAACGTAGCCTTCTTCTTTCACCATCTTGAGGAATGATCCCTTGTAGGTGCTTTCTCTGCGATAATTTTGCCTTGTTCTTCATCAATTGTGTTATGTTTAGCTGGGTTGATAACGTTTTGCATCAAGTGTACAGATGGTTTGTGCAGGTTATTTGTGGAGCCTGATTGATGGGAATTTTAACCTTGCAGTCCACACTCTGCTTTTGAACTATCAAAGTTGAAACGAGTCAAAATGTCACCGTTTCCTATCCATTTTCTCGCTCTCTCTGGGGGCGGTGAACAGATGACAAAACTGAGTCGGCTGCCATTTTCTTGTTAGGAAAACGGGCTTGTTCGCGAACGACACATCACTCATTGTGACGCTCCGTGTCTATCCCGAAAAATAGTTCATATGCCAAGGTCAAATTTTCACAAATTTAACGTTTGTAAACCGAAATGTTTGTAAGCCAAGGTGTTCGTAAACTGAGGTATCACTGTTGGGAGCATGCTTGCTCATACTGGAGGATCATTTACGTGATATGTTCCCAAATTGGACCTTGGCACCGGGCAGAAAGTGTTGCATGTTTGTTTATCCGCCAAAAAAGTTCATTCGTAGTTGTCATCTGCTTTACTCATACTCTGATAAAGTGCTTGTCAGACCTCCGGCAGCATTTGCCTTTTGTACAGCCATCCGCATTTCAAGCTCAGAAAACTCCAAACCCATATAACTTAGGAATTAATAAAATTACAGACACACAGGTATAAAGCGCAGTCGTGGAAATTTAGTCATGGGGGGGAGGGGTTTGATGAAAAAAAAAAGTTGATAATTGTGACCGGTAGTCATCTTTTTTTTGTGAAAACATATACAGTAAAGTCTCGTTATATCGATATCGGATATATCGATAGTCTCGGTTATATCGATACTATTTCTATGCACGCACGGAGAAAATTACATGCAAACAGGGTCGGATATAGCGATAGTCCCGGTTATATCGATATTTTTTCGGACTCCCTTGAATATCGATATAACGAGACTTTACAGTATTATTAACTCATTCACTGCCATTCCCGAATTTATTCGGGAATTGAAAATCATGATGTGGAGCGCCATTCCCAAATTTCTTCTGGTTTTGTTTTTTTCTTGCACGGGGTGCCGATAAAGTGGTGGTCAGACCTCTGGAGATGTGTTTTCCCGTCCACAAGGGGGCAGCGTTTGCCTTTTGTCCATGTTAGCGCTTTGTTATCGCTTCAGCTGTTGTTAAAGCGCTATATGAATCAATATGTATGTATTGTATTTTGTACAGCCGCCCCCATTTCAAGATCAGATAACTCCACCTCGTGTAATTTAGGAATTAACACTTTTTTTCTGATAAAAGAAGATCTAAAGTTTCTTACGCTGCATTGAATGTTTATGTAGTTCTAAAACTCAATATTTTGTGGGTCCTGCAATTTCAGTGAAAATGACAAAAACCCTGGCACTGGAGTGGGCACATATTTGCACATAGTCTGGCAGTAAATGAGTTAAAAAAAAATTCTCAAACTCCTCCCAGTGGCAAATTCAAAGTTTTATGTTGTGTTTGTCACTACTGTGACAAATGAATGGTGGGCTGATAATTAATTTGTTATCAAAGATAACAAAAAAGAAACGATATATGCATCCACATGCTCCACTTTGGTAGAAGCTTCCATTTTTTTCATTTACGTCAGCTGCAGATGACATAACATAAGTGCAAACACCTGCTAACACTCATGAAGCTAACAGCAATAAGGCAGGTTAAGGTGATATGACCCATCGTCTGCTATGCCCAGTTTCCATGCATTCTTCGTATTTTCTAGATCAGTTTTTTTTGTTTTTGTTTGGGGGGGGGACGTCTCTTGGTTGGTTTAGTGACTAGACCAACCAAGACAGACTAGACTCTAGTCTGTTTCCAAACTTCTGAAACTCGGCATCTCCGAGGTTGTTTTGAAGTAGTTTTGGGACACTTTAAGTCATTTTAATGTGTTTTGAATTTGACTAAAAATATCAGCCTGCGTGTTTTGGGTATTTTAGATGCTATAAAACGTTTTTCTGATGTCTGTTAGGAAACAAAAAATGGTGTTGGTTGTCCTTTAAACTGCCAAAGGCAATGTTTTATTCACTGCCGTTGTATCATTAAGTATCGTATTGGTGCATTTACACACCCCACACACCAGCCGTGATAAGAACAAGGTATGTAGCTTTTATGACAGAGAGCCTACAAAGAAAAAGACACATCAGCTGAGAGGAAGTTGATCCCGCAGCTGAAATGTGAAAGGTGATACGATCCAAAAACGTGTCAAGCAATTTGAACGCCGGCTGACAAACAGACAATATGAGCGCAAATCATTTTAAATATGTCAACCTTATGTCAATAAAGGTGTGGAATCCAATGTCACAATGTCAACTGTACATTTATATATGTTTAAAAAGTGGAGATTTATCCACAAGATGGAAAATTTTGACACGAGGTACAGTATGTGCTACCAAGTGAAGAATATTTTTCCAAAGTATATGAATCGCACCAAATCCAGCAGACATTTAAACAGCTTCTTCCCCCAAGCCATTAACTCTTTGAACTCTTTCAACAGTAGCCAAAATGGAACTGTATAGTGCCACTTAGCAGTTTTTTTTGTTGTTTTTTTTTGACAACGATACTAGTGCAGCGTGTTCTACCGGAAACAAATTCCTTGTGTGTTCTACATACTTGGCAATAAAGATGATTCTGATTCTGATCGGTACAAGGGCTGGGTTATTTATTATTTATTTATTTATTTTGATCAAATGTCGCCCCATTGATGACACTGTTCAAAACCACATTTTAATTAGAGATATCTGAATCTGTCTCAATTTGTATTTTTGATTCTCATAAAAAAAGTACATTTTTTTCCCAAACACATGAGGTTTTTCAGATGTTTTGATGTTTTTTTTTCAGTTTGAACAATAATAGCAAATAATAAGAGTTTGTCAATGTATTAAATATTAATTAAATACATTGTGACCCTATACTAAATTTATAAAAACGAAAGAAAGCCATTATAAATCAATGAAAAATAATTGAATATATATACAGTAAAGTCTCGTTATATCGATATTCAAGGGAGTCCGAAAAAATATCGATATAACCGGGACTATCGATATATCCGACCCTGTTTGCATGTAATTTTCTCCGTGCGTGCATAGAAATAGTATTGATATAACCGGGACTATCGATATATCCGATATCGATATAACGAGACTTTACTGTGTGTGTATATATATATATATATATATATATATATATATATATATATATATATATATATAAAACTCTCAGGGACACATTCCAGTCACAGGATACGTTTTTTTGCGGTTGAGCAGCGGCAGCCAGACGCGCCAACATTTAATATTATCTTTAAAAAATGAGTGGGAAAAGATGTTCATACCAGCAATGTGACCCAACAAGAGAGAGGAGTCAGTATGAATTGTGGCGAAGTAACAGGCGGTGGTTGTCCCATTTCTCAGAGTTCTTTTCTGAAAATGACACGGACCCAATTAAAGGATTAAGACTTGTGTTTTTGTCAAGTGCCTACACACACACAAGAGAAGTCCAAATATTTTTCAAATGGCAGGTTATGTAACAACAGGGTGTGGTATACACAGTGTTTGAAAAAACATCTACCCGGATGCCCGAGGTGTGTAACTTTTAAAGCAGGGCATACAACTTCCGGAACATCTCTGCCCGGGTGGCTGACAACTTTTTCCATAAAAAAAACAAAAAAACAATTCCTCCAATCAAACGTCTGCTTTATTCCGATTTCAAAATATTCGTTCGGTTTGAAATTTCGGACTTGTTTGGCAATTGACATACTCGACAGTTTTGTTTGGCAATTAACATACTTGGCAGCCAATCAGAAGCCTGAATCAAATAACTTCGCGTCCGGACTTTCCCGAGCGTTATCAGGTCGTGCATTTGCATATCATTTTCAAAAGTAGACGCACAGAGAACACAAGAAAAATGGATAAGAGGTTACGAATAAAGCCAAAACCTCATCCCCAGACTCAAAAGAAGCTAACAAAATTTATATCACTACAAAACGTAAACGTACATTGAGAGCATCGTGAAAAGAGGAGTTTACGTGGCTTGCAGCAGACGACGCAACGCAAATATTGCACTGTGCAACCTGTGTATGGACAAACGACAACTGGAGCAAAATCATCAGCAAAGGATATTTTAAGGACAACCGACATCACTTTTTTGTTTCTTAACTGACATCAGAAAAACGTTTTATAGCATCTAAAATAACCAAAATCCGCAGTATGATATTTTTAGTCAAATACAAAACACCAATAAAAATGCTTAAAGTGTCCAAAATCTGCAAAAAATTGTGCTGCGAATTGGGCATTTTCAGAAAGTCCCGCCCCCAGTTCGTGATGTCACGCCAAGACGTCTTGCATTGCTGGAGAATCAAAACAATGGCTTCAGATTCGGAGAATATGCTTTCTTGTTACACATCCAGTTATGAATATGATTCAAATACAGTAAAGTCTCGTTATATCGATATTCAAAGGAGTCCGAAAAAATATCGATATAACCGGGACTATCGATATATCCGACCCTGTTTACATGTAATTTTCTCCGTGTGTGCATAGAAATAATATCGATATAACCGGGACTATCGATATATCCGATATCGATATAACGAGACTTTACTGTAGTTCTGAAGAGGAAAGTATACATGTTTGCAATCGATTAAAGCAGTCCTTCCGTTTCATTTTGAGGCATCTGGACTGCAATGTAGCGTCCCAGAAAAGAGGCAGAAAAATGGCGACCAGCTCCTGTGAGGAATGAATCAGCCTGTTTCCACAGGCTGATAAATTCCTTCCATGGAGCTTGGACGCCCTCTTCTGGCGGCTTTTGGGTGCAAGACGAGGTTTTCACACCAAACAAGTACAGCAAAATACATTGACGTGATGGAAGGACTGCTACAATGTGTCTTTTTTTTTCGGTCAGGGGCGTTCCTTTAGGGACGTCACGTACGGACTTGTCACCAACTCAAAAACAAGACTTCCTGAATATTCAGCGCGAGTCTTAACACGTAAAATATCGCTATATGCCGTGGAATCTTTGTAAAATCCGCTCAGTAGAAGTCATTTGAAGCCATTTTACAAATTATGGACACAACTTGTCCGGAGACGTCGGTTGTCCTTTAAGACACATTAAGCAAGGGAGCATTTGTGGTAGACATCAATTACTTAATTTTAAAGTGTTGTTCTGTTATATATTCTGATTATCAATCCTCAATACTTTGCAACAATGTTGTTGTTTTTTTTTTGCGATTAGTCGTCTTATTGTGTTTCAAGTTGTGAAAAATCGGGCAGGCAACTTTATGGCCGGGCAGGCAACTTTTCAGAGTTCTCTGCCCGGGTGTCCGGTAACTTTTTGTCACGAGTTTCAAACACTGGTATACATAAATACTGTATGTATATTATGTTACACATTTTGAGATGCTCACCACGACTTGAGTGTAGACCTCCCGTGCAAAATTCTGGTCTTTGAAGCGCGATTCTATGGGAAATGTGTACTTGTTGAGCCAGTCGAGCAAGGGCATGTCCAGGGCCGTGCCAGCGTAGCTGTATTGAGGGGCATGGATATGGGTGTCCACCATTCCGGGCATGAAGAATTCACTGCAACGCAAAGTGCATCGTATATTATTTGTAAATCACAAATCCGCATTCACTTTTGTTGGATCATTGACCATGCATGCTTTTTTGAAGGCGACATCGTAGGTAATACTGAGGCATTGGTACAGTATTTGTACTTACTGTTTTTCCAACTGAATTACTGACGATGGGCTGAAGACAAATTCTTTGGAGAGTCGATGCAACTCTTTGCCTTCAACAATAAAGGCGATCTGATGACAAATGGACCTTGATTATTTGCCAAATAATTCCAACAGAAAGGCTTGCATGAGAAAAAAACAAACTGACACGAAGTTCATGCATTTGAGCGAACTTATGGTACTCTCCACATGAGCATAATCACACTCATATTATTCATATCATAACTCATGGGATTCAATTTTTTTATGTTTAAAAAATTATAAATATTCAAAATACCAATACAATACAAAAACATTCATTTTCAAATGCATTAATGTTGATTCTTGCCACATTAATTATAAATATTTATATTAATGGTAATTGTATATTCTGTTTGAACCTGTTTGCTGGTCAGTTTTGATTTGATTTTCATTTAAAAAAATGAATTTATCTGTGTTCATATGAATACGCTTCGGTGTAAATGGGTGGGTTAAAAATAATAGAAACGACTGTAATAAACTTATATTATAAAATATAATAAAAGATTAACAATACAGCGACAACAGCAACACAAAAATAAGCTAAATAATGCATAAAATAACATTTCACAAATACGACTAAAACCAGTGTTTGAAATAACGTCTGCCCAGAGGGCCGGGGAGTACAACTTTTACGTCGGGCGTACAACTTTCGGGTGTACGCCAACAACTTCTTCAAGAAAATAAAAATCTTCGAATCAAATGTTTGTTTATTCAATAAAGCAAATCCTACAAGCAAACCGCTACAAGCTACGTGGACTCCTCTTTCTAAGCACCTTTCAAAACTTTCAAGTACACTTTACAGTCACGGTATAGTCTGTAATCAGAAGCCTGTTTCGTGCTTCAGACTATGCAGTGACAGTAAAGTGTACTTGAAAGTTTTGAAAGGCGCTTAGAAAGAGGACACCACGTGGCTTTTAGCAGACAATGCAAACATTGCATTGTGCACCATGACGACAAACGACAACTGGAGTAAAATCTTCAGCATGGGATATTTACCATAAATTAAGTAAGGGAGCATTTTTTGGTAGGTATTTCCTTGATTAAAAAAAATATTTATACTACAACAATGTTTTTTGTGATTAGTCTTATTGTGTTTCAAGTTGTGAAAAATGGGGCAGGCAACTTTATGGCCGGGCAGGCAACTTTTCAGAGTTGTCTGCCCAGGTGCCCGCTAACTTTTTGTCATGAGTTTCAGACACTGCTAAAACTACTACAAATACTAATAAAAATGAACAAAAATGCGTCCACAAATAAAATGGGTCGTATATTACGACTTATAAATAATATCAGTTATTATTCGATAATCATTACATTAATACAATTAATTGTAATACTTAAACCAAATAGTGCTTACAAATTCCAAAGTTGGGCAATATATATTTAAAAAGTCTAATTTGAATCGGAAAATTTGTTTTATATCAATAGTGTCGAAAATGTAACAAAATCGTGGCACTTTCCAGTACACCGAACACTTAAGAAAATAAATAAGGACCTTCCCGCCGGCATCAACTCCAAGCAGTGAATCTTCCAGGACCTTGACCGCTTCTTCGCGGGTGGCATGGATCAAAGTCCCCCTGAAGACGCGTTTCAACGCAGAGTTTCCTTCTGGGTTCGCCATCACGATTTCAAAGAAAACACGAAACTCACGCAAACACCTTCAACGGACCGAGATTTGAGTCGTGGAGTTTTAAAAACCCGGCGATGCGTGTGGCAGACACCTGACAGAAGAGGAAGTCATTAGCCAATAGGAAAGCGAGAAGCATATGGGTGTGTCTAAAGCACTTTTTTTTTAGTCCTGACTCAACTCCAACCAAACATGAAAGTAAGGAAAACAGCGACGCTTGCACGATTTCACGAGTTCGAATACGTCACTCATAAAATAATTACGCAAGAGAAAGTACCAAAGGAGCTTCGTGTCGAGGGAAATAAATACATTTAGTTAGCCATTTTAATTCAGAGGAACTTTATGAAATGTTATCTGAAGATGCTGCACTTATGGGAAAGAGATGCCCATTTCACGCTAAGATCAGAGCATTGTCATCAAATGGTGAGTATAGTTTTTGCTTTTTTGAATGTTGCCGTGCCGATGACCATTTTGTGTTTGGGAGCCTTTAACTGAGCGAGTTGCTTGTTCTGTAGCCACAAAGGGACATAAGTCTTCTTGTGCCGGTCCCAATCCCGGAATAATACAGAGGGTTGTGTCAGGAAGGGCATCCGACGTAAAAGCTTGGCCAAAACAAACATGCGGATCAAACCTCTAAAGATGGAGGACGCTGATTTGCTGTGGCGACCACGTCAAAGGAAAAGCCGAAAGGAAAAGAAGAGTTAGCCATTTTAAACATTGTAGGACAGGGGTCCGCTGGAGGCAGAGTCTGGGTGAGGCTGGGCCACATCAGGATTTCCACAAGAAAATCACAGATAAAACATTCCAATGTTCTCAAAATCTTTATTTTTAACACACAAAAAATAAAAAAACGAATAAATGGAAAAATTAATACAAAATAAATTAACCAGTAATAAATAAATAAAATAATTATAATTATTAGAAGGCAGATACAGACGACTGAAAAAAAACAGGAAAACTAATTATTTTAATAAAGTTTCAAATGTCTGTATTCAAAGTTCTTTAACCTTTAACTTTCTTAACATAAAGAAAATATTGAACATGAACTATCCTAAACATGGATTCTCTTGCCTACTTGTTCAGCTCCACACACGTTTCATTCATATCAATCATGCGGGCCGCACTAACATTAATCTTTCATATCAAGGTGGGCCGCAAAATATTCTATCGGGGGCCCCAGTTGGCCCGCGGGCCGCTTGTTTGAGACCCCCTGTTTTAGGATGAACATTAAAATAGTGAGTTAATCAGTATCAATGGTGCTCTGGTTTCAGTGGATGGGTGAGGGAGCAGATGTGGAATGTTTGCTGGAAGTTGTGTTTGTTTAGATACCAGGGGGTTAAGGGGTCGGCCGGTCTGCAATGAAGGAAGTAAATACATTTACTTCGCCATGTTGGGCATTGTGTAGGATAAGCGGTAAAACAAGTAGTTACTCAGCATAGACAGTGCTTTGCTTTCAATAAGAGGATGTGCAAGCGGACATTGAATGTGTGCATGTTTGTTTGGAGTTGTGTCTGTTCATGTACCAGGAGGTCAAGGGGTCAGCTGGTCCTCATCACCCAAGGAAAGAGAAAAGTTACGACTTAGCCAACGCTGCACAAGGAAAGGTCTCCACGACATCCAGCCAAAAGGATGACGACATCAGAGGAGAGGGATCCAATCAACTGCTGATTTCTTTGTTTGAGCCAAATTTGAATACAGTAAAGTCTCGTTATATCGATATCGGATATATCGATAGTCCCGGTTATATCGATACTATTTCTATGCACGCGCGGGGAAAATTACATGCAAACAGGGTTGGATATATCGATAGTCCCGGTTATATCGATATTTTTTCGGACTCCCTTGAATATCGATATAACGAGACTTTACTGTATGCGTGTGGTACACCTTTAAATCTGGGCTGCTCAGTTTTAAGTCTTCGTCTTTTGTCTCTCTTACTGATTTGGGGCACACAAATATCGTCTGTGTCAGGGAGCTGAGACCCAGAGTTCTGCATTAGGACACATTGTAGCAGTCCTTCCATCACGTCAATGCATTTTCCTGTGCTTGTTTGGTCTGAAAACGTCATATTGCACCAAAAAGAGCCAGAAGAGGGCGACTAAGCTCAATATAAGGAATTTATCAGCCTGTGGAGACGGGCTGATTAATTCTTCACAGGAGCTCGGTCGCCATTTTCTGCCTCTTTTTTGGTGATACATTTCCCCCCAATGTTGCCTCAAAATGGCATGGAATAAATTATTTAATCGATTGCAAACATGTATGCTTTCCTCTTCAGAACTATTTGAATCATATTCATAACTGGATGTGTAACAAGAAAGCATATTCTCCGAATCTGAAGCCATTGTTTTGATTCTCGAGCAAGGCAAGACGTCCTGGCGTGATGTCACGAACTGGGGGCGGGACTTTCTGAAAATGCCCAATTCGCATCTCAATTATTTTGCAGATTTTGGACACTTTAAGTCATTTTTATTGGTGTTTTGCATTTGAATAAAAATATCACACTGCGTGTTTTGGGTATTTTAGATGCTATAAAACGTTTTTATGATGTCAGTTAGGAAACAAAAAAGTGATGTCGGTTGTCCTTTAAATTGCTGTGTCTGTTGACCTGATTGACCCCAGGTTGCCCGTGCTATACTTGTGTATTGAGTCACAAGTGTTGACGAGGCATACAACAGCATGAAACTTTTAAAAATGCTAACTTCTTATTCTATAATCTCTATCAACAGATCATTGGCATCATTACATACATACATACATATTGATTTTTTTTAGCACCTTTGTCAATGTGAGAAATAAATAACAGGATCAGTGGCTGAGCATATTATCATTAAACATTGTTTGAGCATTATTTCAGGAAGGTGTATCAAGCGTGTACTCCTTTGCATTCACCAGAAGCAAAAAAGGAGCTTACAGTGGTCATTGTTGCAACAGTCAAAGGAAATATCAGATCCTACTTGAGTGAGTCCTGTGAGTGTCTTGACTCATCCTTGAGGAAGGAAAGGCAGGGAACTCCTGTGATAGTTACATCAACGCCACATGATGAATGATCAAGAGTGTTATATCAGCAGTGCGTCAACATTGCCAAAACACAAACGACAGCAAAAAGGAAAAATGAGAATTGGTCTGTTGTGCTAATAATAATAATAATAATAATACATTTCATTTATAAGCACCTTTCAAAACTCTCAAGGACACGTTACAGTCACAGGATATTTTTTTCTGCGGGTGAGCAGCGGCCTAATGAACTGTGGTAAGATAGTGTGAATATTTTACAGCTGTGTTTGAACTTCAATACAGGTTTTGAAAGGAGTCCACGTTTATACCTGGAACACATTGGCAAGTGAAGGTGACTTGGTACTAATTAACCATCTTCCTCTTCATTATCCTCAAGGTCACTGAAGTCTTCCTTTTCATGATCATCATCGTCAAAGTCATCATCACTCTCCATGTTCTCGATATCCTTTTTGCACCTTTTGCCTTTGGTTTTGCTACCCGTGTCCTCTTCTGTTTGGTCCAGATGTGAGTTCACTCTGTAATAGTGGGTGATAAATCATTATAGTCATCATACCGTCATCAATGTTTAGTTGTCATCCTGTCAACAAGTAACTTGTACAGTAGTGTGATTTTCCCCCCCAAAAAAATCGAATAATAATAATTTACTGAGTGGCATTTCAATGCTTGACGAGTGGCAGCGACACTAGACGTGAAAGGCCATTCAAGGCATTGATTGGGTACTTGCACTTTCATTCGTTTAACTCCAGTGATGATCATAACAGTTTTGGCATTTACATTTGCCTCCCTCTACTGTTAAATCAAGGAAACTGCAGCATCATAACTCAAACTCGCAGGCTAGCAACCTTTTTAACCCAAATGCTCAACAACGAAAACAAATTGAACCGGCCCACGAAAACAAAACCAATACTTACGGGATAACAATGTCCTCCTTCTTCCCACACTTGCAACATATTTCTAGCTGAAGAGAGCAGGGCTTACAAATGACATGATAAGCATCTTTCACAGTCTTCTGAGAACACTTGACACTGGAATAAAAAAATGTTACGCATTTAGACAGTTGCGATTTATGAAAAAAAAACTAATTCACCAAGAGATCGTTCGTAAAGCATTTTCGTACATTTGCATTAAACTTACCATTTCCTGGGCTGCGTCAGAGATTTATATTTGTTGTACTTGACTTTCCACTCAAGAACATCCTTGCAGTGTTGACAGAGTCCATCGTGGATCTTGGAATTTGCTTTCTATGTTTGCAGCATGTTAAAAATGCGTAAATTACAATTTACACAAAGCCACTGACTCATTAAAAAATCGTACTATGCGTTCTTACCTTTACTTGCACACTCGCTCCATATTTGTCGTTTTTGAAGGCGATTGTGTTTTGGTATTTCTGGCCTCGCGAACGTGACGCGTTACCTTTCTGTGTACTCATAATGAAACTAGTTTTGTGTTAATAGTTCATCACACATGGTATAAAGTCAACACGAGAAGGAAAACTTGACCCGGAAGTAAATTATCATTGCCACAGTGACTGGATAGATTTGTCGCCACCCATTGGCGCAATGCTCAAAGTTTTCTTTGTCTTTCCTTTTTTTTTGTATTTTATTTCTAAAATGTTTCATTGGAACAAATAAGTTCCAATAAACATAAAAAAATCTATAAATAATAGGATAAAATATGACAACGTGTAGTATCGGCAGTTCTGTATTGGTTCATGTTAACGTCAGTCAAAAACGCCAGTCCCCACAATTCAATGATGACGCACCGCCCATCTAACGCTTACAAACTATCCTATAGGCGAATTAAACATAAGAGCCCAGTTACCATTGGCTGACAACGCTGTCAATCACCGCCCTTTATCCGCCCGTAGGCGAGATAGCAATCTGTGTGGCGATGTCTCGTGAGTCAAGTGATACTGGTGTCAATTGCTTGTTAATACCCAACACGATCTGATGCCAAACCACCAATAAATTCAAATATCATCCCCGTTTTGTGGTAACACATGCCTCTTTCGAATCGTGCGGATTTGGATTTTAATCGACTTCGTTAACGTTGCGAATCGAATGTGGAGGAAATCGAGCGGAGGCAGGAAAAGGAACCGTCACGGAAGCTGCCTCAAGTGCAGGAAAGGACGAAACCTTCCGAACGCCAGTGACTCGACCACACAGCATCGCCAATCTACAAAACGGCTGACAACACCACTGAGGATTATCCGTGTTTGGAATAACATATACACATCTTCCTGATTTATAGAAAAAGAAAATTAATTAGCTTGGCGACAAAAACAAAGCTCGGGTATTGTCTGGAGACTGGAAGGGAAACACAGCAGACATCCAGGTAATGTCACAGACGGACATTCTCATATTCAGATTTTGTTTAAAAAACACATTCGAACCCTCATAAAGGCGTGTATTGTTAATAATAACCACAAACAAGTCACTGCAACCTCAACAAACCAGTTTATAGTCAGTTTAAGCTCGCCCATTGCTGTCTTTCCCACCATTTTAGAGTACCCGGCAATGCACCATCGAGCTCAGCTCGCTTTTTTTACCAACGAACCGGGGAAATGATGGACTAAGGGTTGACTAAATGTGAAAACTAACAACTTCCCCTTTCTATGCTTTGGGATTTCACTTTCACTAAACCAGAGCAAGAGGAATTAATGAGGTTCTGTTAAATTAAAATAAATGCACACTGCTTCTGTAATTAAAATGCAGGCACTTCTTACCCATCCAAACCCTCCATTCAAGTTTGAGTCAATAGGCTTCGCTTCATTACCAATTATAATTTGATACATCTGCCTCCTGAAGGTATCAAGACCTCATCAACGTAAAGTAATAAAAAAAAAATTCCTGGTGATAATTGGCACTACAACCAAAACCGTTTAAACACAGGTCAAGCATACTTAACCAATTTGTAATCATATTAACCAATTTTTAATGCTCAAGATCACAAATACAGCACGCCAAACACCAACAGTCTGTTTTGTAAACTGAGTAGAATTTCAGTATTTATCATTTGAGTACTCAATGATGGTCTTCATCCGAACAGGTTAGTGAAATGCTACTCAACCCCATCAAAGTCTATTGAACATGCTTGTGGGGTGGCAGGTAAGAGAGAAAGTGAGAAACTGATACCATATCAAAGTGTTGTTTTCAAGGTTTGTTTTTTTATGCCTAAAAAAGCATTTTCCAATGTAAACATTATTTTTCAAAAGAAAAACCTTTGAAATCCCACAGGATTAACGCTCAATAAGGTCCAATGTTGTACTATGTGCCGTTTACATGATATTGAACTGACAACAACATATGAACTCATTCACTGCCACATGTGTGCAAAAACGTGTCAACTCCAATGCCAGGGTTTTTGTCATTGTCACTCAAATTCCAGGACCCACAGAATATTGAGTTTTAGGGCTGCATAAACCTTTAAATCAGTGTAAGAAACCTTAGACTCTCTTCTTTCATCAGAAAAAAGAGTGAATTCCTAAATTATATGGGTCTAGAGTTATATGAGCTTGAAATGAGGGTGGCTATCCAAAATACAATGCAATACATACATATTGGTTTATATAGCGCTTTAAAGGACAACCGACACCACTTTTTTGTTTCCGAACTGACATCAGAAAAACGTTTTATAGCATCTGAAATACCCAAAACACGCAGGATATTTTAGTCAAATGCAAAACACCAATAAAAATGACTTAAAGTGTCCAAAATCTGCAAAAAATTGAGCTGCGAATTGGGCATTTTCAGAAAGTCCCGCCCCCAGTTCGTGACGTCACGCCAAAACGTCTTGCATTGCTGAAAAATCAAAACAATGGATTCAGATTCGGAGAAGATGCTTTCTTGTTACACATCCAGTTATGAATATGATTCAAATAGTTCTGAAGAGGAAAGCATAAATGTTTGCAATCGATTAAAGAAGTCCTCCCATATCAATTCGAGCCGTCAATGACACCAATGTAGCATCCCAGAAAATGCACAAGATGGCGCCCGAGCTCCGTTGGAAATGGGCTGATTTGTCTGCTGGGAATTTGTGTCAGCGAATATCGAATACAGTAGTTGTCTTGGTGCAACACACAACGATTCACCATCGCATTATTTATGTTTTCCTTCTAATTTTGCCATCAACACGGATCAACATGAAGTTTTTCAGACCAAACAAAGTACCCAAAATGCATTGTGTGTCGCTTTCTCGGTCTGTGACGATACCTACCGTGATGTCACGGTAGGTATCGTCACCAACTCAAAAACAAGACTTCCTGAATATTCAGCGCAAGTCTTAAAACGTAAAATATAGCTACAGTAAAGTCTCGTTATATCGATATTCAAGGGAGTCCGAAAAAATATCGATATAACCGGGACTATCGATATATCCGACCCTGTTTGCATGTAATTTTCTCCGTGCGTGCATAGAAATAGTATCGATATAACCGGGACTATCGATATATCCGATATCGATATAACGAGACTTTACTGTATATGTTGTGTAATCTTTGTAAAATACGCTCAGTCGAAGTCATTTGAAGTAATTTTACAAATGATGGACACAACTTGTCCGGAGTCGTCGGTTGTCCTTTAACAGCGCTAACATGAAAAAAGGGTAAATGTTGCCTCCTGGTGGAAGGGAAAAACATTGCCAGAGGTCTTCCCATCGCTTTAGCGGCACCCCAGCAATAAAAAAACAAAATTCCCAAAAATTCAGGAGTGGCAGGGAATGAGTTAAAAAGTATTTCCATGTTTTCCCCACATCTGAAGCTATACAAGTAGTGATTCATCACACACTTACATCACCGCACACTGCAACCAAAATAACAAACTTATGGTGAAATGAATATGTTTCTTTAAATAAAACTCCATCTCTGAAGACAATAGGTTGATGTCATTAGTATGTTAGCTCTGTTCTGGCCAGTTGAAGTTTTTGCATTAGATGTCCGCTTTCAAAAATGGGCTAGGGTTGGGCTCACATGATTGTGGGACAATCATTGGCCTGAAGGCATGTGGGCGATGCTTCAGAAAGCTTTTCTTTCCTTTCCGACACATTCACTGAAGCATCGAGGCAGAAAGAAACCCACACTCTCAATTGCGCTGATGCCAAATCCACAAAAGGACCGTAAAATAGTCCTTCCTCAAGCCCGGCAAGAATACGGTGGAACATTGTGAGTTCTTGGTTTCATCACAAACATCATGATACCCATCCAATGAAGTGACCGGGTTTAATGTTGTTGGCATAGCGAGAAGTACCGCTAATCTCATAGTTTCCATGACGCATCCGGACAATGACAAAGTTGCTAAACCAATAACACTTAAAGGACAACCGACATCACTTTTTTGTTTCTTAACTGACATCAGAAAAAAACGTTTTATAGCATCTAAAATACCCAAAAAACGCAGTATGATATTTTTATTCAAATGCAAAACACCAATAAAAATGACTTAAAGTGTCCAAAATCTGCAAAAAAAAAAAATGAACCCGGAAGTGGCCAGTTTCAGAAGGTCCCGCCCCCTTGTTTGTGGTGTCACCCCAAGACGTCGTGCATTGCTTGAGAATCAAAACAATGGCTTCAGATTCGGAGAATGTGCTTTCTTGTTACACCTCCAGTTATGAATATGATTCAAATAGTTCTGAAGAGGAAAGCATACATGTTTGCAATCGATTAAAGAATTTATTCCATGCCATTTTGAGGCAATATTGGGGAGAAACGATCACCAGAAAAGAGGCACAAAATGGCGACCTCCGGTGGCCACCTCCGTTTCCACAGGTTGATAAATTCCTTATATGGAGCTTGGGCACCCTCTTCTGGCGGCTTTTGGGTGCAACACAAGGTTTTCAGACCAAACAATACAGCAAAATACATTGACGTGATGGAAGGACTGCTACAATGTCTTTTTTTCGGTCAGGGGGCGTTCCTTTAGTGATGTCGCGTACGGACTCGCCACCAACTCAAAAACAAGACTTCCTGAATATTCAGCGCGAGTCTTAAAACGTAAAATATATCTACAGTAAAGTCTCGTTATATCGATATCGGATATATCGATAGTCCTGGTTATATCGATACTATTTCTATGCACGCACGGAGAAAATTAGATGCAAACAGGGTCGGATATATCGATAGTCCCGGTTATATCGATATTTTTCGGACTCCCTTGAATATCGATATAACGAGACTTTACTGTATTTGCGGTGGAATGTTATAGAATTGGAATGGATATAATATAAAATGGAACCTTATACACTGGAAAATACGGTACGTTTCTGACACACCTTGTTCTTGATGAGGCATTAAGAAAGAGTGAAATGATCTGATTGTTCAATATTTTCCTCAGGTAAATCTTTCCTGCTTTTCAAGGATGAACCACCTCTCCTTCAGTGAGCTTTGTTGCCTCTTCTGCTGCCCGCCATGCCCCAGCAAGATAACAGCCAAGCTAGCTTTCCTACCCCCGGAGCCCACCTACAGCTTGATGTGCGACGACAGCGGTAGCCGATGGACGTTGCACCTATCCGAACGCGCCGACTGGCAGTATTCATCCCGCGAGAAGGAAGCCATCGAGTGTTTCATGACGCGCACCTCTCGGGGAAACCGGATCGCGTGCATGTTTGTACGCTGCTCGCCCAGCGCCCGTTATACTTTGTTGTTCTCCCACGGGAACGCGGTGGACTTGGGTCAGATGAGCAGCTTCTACATCGGACTTGGTTCACGGATCAACTGCAATGTGTTTTCCTACGACTACTCTGGTTACGGCGCCAGTTCCGGGAAACCCTCTGAGAAGAACTTGTATGCTGATGTCGACGCCGCCTGGCAGGTGCTCCGCTCACGGTAAGGAAGCTTGAAAATAATCTCACACACTGAACGGACGTGGCATCAGCGACACCATAACAAGATATCATAAATCTGTAATAGTACATGTTGAGAAGTTTCAAACGTCATGATGGAATTTAATAACATCAAATGTATTAAATTCCATGATGTCCGAACCAAAATTTAAAATTGTCGTATGTAAAACACAATAACAGTCATTATTCTTGACTTCAGATTTGAAAACTGGTTATTCAATAATGTGTTGTGCGCTCTGTGTAATATTTGGAGGGGATGAACCATTCTAATGGTTTCCCCAAATTCATAACGACCCTAGAGTCGTTATGAATTTTATAATTAACTCATTCACTGCCAGACGATGTGTCCATTCCAGTGCCAGAGTTTTTGTCATTTTCACTGAAATTGCAGATAATAGGCTAGAGAGTTAATGGCTAGGGGGAGGAAGCTGTTTAAATGTCTGCTAGACTTGTGCCGGTCCCAAGCCCGGATAAATACAGAGGGTTGTGTCATGAAGGGCATCCGACGTAAAAGCTTGGCCGAAACAAACATGCGGATCATACCTCTAAACATGGAGGACACTGATTTGCTGTGGCGACCCCGTCATGGGAAAAGCCGAAAGGAAAAGAAGAAGATTTAGTCGGTAGCGCCTACCTGAGGAGAGTCACTGGAAAAGGTGGTGGGCAGGGTGTGGAGGGTCAATTAGGATTTTATCTTGATTCTTGCAGCGTGCAAGTCATTGAGAGGTCTGTGTAAGCTCTCAGTCGTACAGGAGTGGTCCATCGATGAGAAGGTTTCTTCAGCCGTCATCTGTACAAATTTGAAGGTTTCGGACGTTTCGCCTCCTATCCAAGAGGCTTCGTCAGTGAACTAAATAGGGCCGATACGACCAGTCAGACTTTAGTTCGCTGACGACGCCTCTTGGATAGGAGGAGAAACGTCCGAAACCTTCAAATTTGTACAGATGACGGCTGAAGAAACCTTCTCATCGAAAGTCATTGAGAGTATTATCATTGGGCGGTGCCAATTATTGTATTTTTTTTTCTGCTGTCCTAACTGTCCATTTAAGTAATATTTTGTCAATTTTTGTGCTGGCCGTGATGGAAGAACACAGGATTTCTTCGATGACTGCCGAGTAGAAATGTCGTAGACACCTCCTGTGGCAGGCCATGCTTCATCAACAGCCTTAGAAAGTACATCCTCTGTTGGGTCTGTCTCAGGATGGAGTTAATGGTGACCTCCCATTTCATGACCTACATCTCAGGGTGATGTATATGAAGAGCAACAATGAGAAATGAGCGTTGGCTCTCCAACGTCCCACTTTGTGCCATCCTGCTGACTGTATCAAGGATGTGTCAGTTCCTAGCCTTCATCCCTGTTGCACATCTCTTTGTTAGCTCACTGCACAGTGGTCAGCTTTTGAAGCCGCCACGTTCTATTCTGTGAAATTCCCCTTTTCTTTCAGTTACTTTGTGTCAGAGATGTTCGGTCGGACACTATGAACAAAGGCTCGAACACAGGAAGATTGTCTTTTACTACCGGCAGGGGATGCAGCCATTTATGACCGACGCTGAACTTCTGCAGCCCTCTGCCAAGCTATGTATTGAGAGTATATACAAATGTAAGGGTTAAATTAGTAAAACATACTCTTCTTGATTTGAATACCACGCGCCTGGATGTCCCAAGCACCAATGTCCATAAAACAACAGAACGTAGACATTTTAATAGGTTGTCCTTTCCATGAAGTGATAGATTTGTAACCTGGCTAATGAGCTCTTCCTTTGAAGGAGTTTACCAAATCCTAAATTATGTCCTGTGAAGGAGTTTACCATGTCCTAAATGATGTCCTGTGAAGAAGTTTACCAAGTCCTAAATAATGTCCTGTGAAGGAGCTTATCAAGTCCTAAATTATGTCCTGTAAAGGAGTTCACTAAATCCTCAATTATGTCTTGTGAAGGGGTTTACCAAGTGCTAAATTATGTCCTGTGAAGGAGTTTACCAAGTCCTAAATTATGTCTTGTGAATGAGTTTACCAAGTGCTAAATTATGTCTTGTGAATGAGTTTACCAAGTGCTAAATTATGTCCTGTGAAGGAGTTTACCAAGTGCTAAATTATGTCCTGTGAAGGAGTTTACCAAGTCCTCAATTATGTCTTGTGAATGAGTTTACCAAGTGCTAAATTATGTTCTGTGAAGGAGTTTACCAAGTACTTAATTAGTCCAAGGCCAGATCTCCTACATGAAGATCACAGGTTAGCCGGCTGTATCTGTTCACCTCAGATTGCCCCTAGATTTTCTGTGATTCCATTGTGGGCCTTGTGTTCGGCGACCAACTAAGCATGGAACTTTTAAATGTGATAACTTCTATTCTGTCTGTTCTCTATCATATTGTCACAGTCAAGTGTCACATTGTTGCTGAGTGTGGACAAAAAATGATGTCATCTACTTTTTAAACAAATCAACCCCTGCATCTGCGCCAAACACAATCTCTTTCCGCTTGTGCTTTGTTTAACCTCTGCACAAAAGAGGTTCTTTCACCTTGAGCAGGGAGTGGTTGGGTTGTTGAGTCATCAAACGCAAATCCCTAATTATCATACTAAAGATGAAAAGTGACTATATCATGCTGCGCAATGTGCCAAGTGTTGACGTATGTTCGACTCTGTACGTGTGTGTGGTTTTCTACGTTCAAAGGGATCATTTTCTTTTCCCTCTGCGATGGAGGCGGGCCAGCAGTCAAACGTGCCAGTGTAATATTCAGTGGTAGCATAGCAACTGATTTCCAATGAGCGTTCAGCACAAAGGCTTTCTTACTCTGTGGTCGAGAAAAACAAATAAGAGTAACTCACTTTCTGGTCCATCGGCATTTAGATGTTAAATGCCACTCTTTCCAACGCAGTAGGACCAAATTTTCCTTCAAGATTAAAATGTCTACAGTGGTGGTTTGAAAATGGCGAATGGCAGACAGGTTATGACATGTCTTGTTTCCAGGCGTCAATTTTAAGAATATATAGTATGTTTGATTAACTCATTCACTGCCAGACAATGTGCAAAAATGTGTCCACACCAGTGCCAGGGTTTTTGTCATTGGTCGCTCAAATTAGCTAGCTAGCTATCGATTTGTTATGTATTAGCGAGCTAGCTAACTTTATTTCTATTTGAGTTATTCCGGGTTGAGTGAACACTGGCGCATGTGTCTGCCGCTGCTCTCCCGCAGAAAAAATGATCCAGTGACTGTAAAGTAACCTTGAGAGTTTTGAAAGGCGCTTACAAATGAAGTGAATTATTATTATTATTATTATTATTATTATTATTATTATTATTATTATTAGCTAGCAAGCTAGCTTTCTATCTGTTTGACTTACTTTCGGGTTGAGTGAACGCTGGCACGTGTGGCTGCCGCTGCTCACCCACAGAAAAACGGATCCTGTGACTTTAAAGTGACCTTCAGAGTTTTGAAAGGCGCTTAGAAATGAGATGTATTGTTATTATCAAATTGTAGGACCCACAGAATATTGAGTTTTAGGACGACATACACATTCAATAAATACAGTGTTCGAAACCTTAGACTCTCTTATTTCATCAGAGAAAAAGAGTTAATTCCTAAATGAAATGTATTATTATTATTATAAGTATATTGTTCTGGAGTTATCTGAGCTTGAAATGGGAGAGACTGTACAAAATACCATACAATGCATACATAGTCAAAGTCAAAGTCAACTTTATTGTCAAATATGCTAATATGCATGACATACAGTACAGATGAAATTACTGTAGTCTCGGACCTGGCGTGCAAGGCACTGATAATGACTTTAACAAACATAATAAACACGAAAACGCCAATTTGCCGGGAGAGAGAGGGGAGCTGCTGCGTCTTCAAAAAACAAATATGACAACACAAAGACATTCATTCTCGATGCTCTCTAGCCAAGACAAAAGTCCATCTCGTTTGGTCTGTTGTGTTTCTACGTGCGCTGCGTGTGCGTCGTTGCTTCCTCTTTTGCGATGACGCCATTGGTTCAAAAGGACATCACGCATCCTGTCATCTGATAATTAATTAAGCAGGACCTCCCGACCGTATTGTCACATGGACTTGTTTGCGAGATCTACGCGGGGGAGGATTTATGCTATGAAACTGGCAACCCAACCCCCCATCCTGATAAGCACAAGATAATATACTCTTATCGCACAACGACCAAACATTCATTATAAACAAGGGAGAAACTGTAGCGTATCATCTCGCTCGTGGCATGAAGATCATGAGTCCAAAGGTCAACACGCTTTCAGAATGTCTAATGCTCGCAAGCTATTCCGGCAAAGTGGGCGACCGTTATGCACAAAGCCATCCATTTATAGGCCTTCTGTGAAGAACACGAATTGATCATCAATCTCCATATCCTGCACCATGACCTTTGACCTTGACAAGGAACAAAGCCCATTTAACCTGAATTATATCCATCTTTAACTCATTCGCTACTATTTCCGAATTTATTCAGGGAATTGTAAAGTGTGACGTGCAGCGCCATTCCCGAGGGGTGCCGATAAAGGGCTGGTCAGACCTCTGGCAATGTTTTTTCCCTTCCACGAGGGGGCAGCATTTGCATTTTGTCCATGTTAGCGCTTTGTTACAGCTTCAGCTGTGGTCACTAGATACCAAACGTGAACATAGATACTGGCAAGCTATCTGTTAGCTATCTGTTGGCTAGCTAACTAGCTAGCTTTCTATCTATTTGATTTACTTCCGGGGTGAGTGAACAGTGGCGCGTGTGGGTGCCCCTGCTCACCCACAGAAAAAAACTTATCCTGTGACTTTAAAGTGACCTTGAGAGTTTTGAAAGGTGCTTAGAAATGTATTATTATTATTATTATTATTATATAAATCTATGTATTGTATTTTGTACAGCCGCCCCCATTTCAAGCTCAGATAACTCCAGACCCATATAACTTAGGAATTAACTCTTTTTTTTTCTGATGAAAGAAGAGAGTCTAAGGGTTCTTACACTGATCTGACTGTTTATGTAGTCCTAAAAATCAATATTCTGTGGGTCCTGGAATTTGAGTGAAAATGACAAAAACCCTGGCACTGGAGTGGACAAAAGTTTTGCACATCGTCTGGCAGTGAATGAGTTAAGGAAATATTGGCATATTTATTACCGTTGGAAAAAAATATTACAGTGAGTGCAATTCGCAGATAGCAGCAGTCATTTATTATTGATGATGTCATATTAAAACATGCCTTGTAAAAATGCTCAGCGATGTAAACATCTTTTGAAAAGTGAACCGTGTGTAATACAAGCCAGCCTGGGTAAAAGGAAAAGGCACCGTCTTAAGTGCAAGAGAGCAGAAGGATCACGTTCCTCTTCCGGAAATGTCAAATTTAATCTGACATTTTAAATATAGAACGAAAAAAAGAAGAGTCGGACTGTTTTGCTGAACGACTTGTATGTTTCACCTTTTGCAAATGTCATGTAATATTTTGAAAGATAAGTCATTTATGTGTTCGGTTTCACGCTTCAAATTGGATTGGATGGGATTTGATTAGCCTTTATTGGTCCCACAGTGGAGAAATTTACATTTCACAGCAGCAAAGTGATGAAAGTAAGTGGAAAGGAAAGGAAGATATAGAAAAACAAAATACAGGAGCTGTTGTAAAGGCAGCCACTCTCGCGGCGACATCTTCAACTAAAAACAACAAGAAACAAACTGAATAACAAATGATACAATTTAAAAGACAGTCATTCAATCTGCAGCACTTTGTTGTATGAATGAGTTCTAGATGAAAGAGGATAGGATCAAAGCTTCCTCTTCACCAGTGGATCAGGGACGTCATGGTGAAATGTGCACGTCCGCTACAAGCTAAATGTGGAAAGCAAACACGAAACAGTGGCATCCATTTACGATAAGAGTTTGTCTCGCATCTCCTGTCCCGCGTAAATTTGCTTCAATTCCAAGCCGCGACAGTTCCACATACACATTTGCGCTCTTCGCTGAAATGGTAAAAAAACAATACTTGCTGTAACATATTTTTTTAACTCATTCACTGCCAGATGATGTGAAAAAAAATGTGTCCACTCCAGTGCCAGGGTTTTTGTCATTTTCACTCAAATTCCAGGACCCACACAACATTGAGTTTTAGGACTACATTAACATTCAATTCAGCGCAAGAAACCTTACACTCTCTTCTTTCATCAGAAAATATAAGTTAAAATCCTAAGTTATATGAGTCTGGAGTTATTTGAGGTTGAAATGGGGGCGGCTGTATAAAAGGCAAATGCTGCCCCCTCGTGGGAAGGAAAAACATTGCCAGAGGTCTGACCAGCGCTTTTTTTTTTTTTACAAACAAAACCCGAATAAATTCGGGAATGGCGCTCCACGTTATGGTTTTCAATTCCCGAATACATTTGGGAATGGCAGTGACTGAGTTAATTTTGTTGTATGGAAATGACATTTTTGCACACTTCAAATTTCGCGTTACACTGGCGAGGGTGCGGTTGAACATGACATTTCAGACTTGTCACGCCTATTTATACTCTGAGGTCAGCTGACTAAAGTATTTTACACTTTCTTATTGTGTGTCCCTGTAAATGACTGTCTTGTGGCTGTCGTTGGTGTGTGTGTGTGTGTTTATGTCAAATGTGAAGAATGTGATCCTGACCTTCCTTTAGGAATTTCCTTTTTAACTCCTTCACTGCCATTCACAAATGTATTCGAGATTTGAAAAGCATGACATGGATGGCCATTCCCGAATTTGTTTGGGTTTTGTTTTTTTCTTGCAGGAGGGGTGCGGATCAAGCTCTGGTCAGACCTCTGGCAATGTTTTTCACTTCCACGAGGGGGCAGCATTTGCCTTTTGTCCATGTTCGGGCTTTGTTACAGCTTCAGCTGTTGCTTTAGCGCTATATAAATCAATATGTATGTATTGTATTCTATTTTGTACAGCCGCCCCCATTTCAAGCTCAGATAACTCCAGACCCATGTAATTTAGGAATTAACTCTTTTTTTTGATAAAAGAAGAGAGTCTAAAGTGTCTTATGTTGCATTGAATGTTTATGTAGTCCTAAAACTCAATATTTTGTGGGTCGAGTGAAAATGACAAAAACCCTGGCACTGGAGTGGACACATTTTTTGCACATCTGGCAGTGAGTCAAAAATACAGTTTTAATGAGACTTTTGCGCTTGTTTATTAGCTACTAGGACATCAATATTAGGTTAAACTGAAGAAATGACCCGTCATTCCCCACCTTTAGGTCTCTTTAACTCATTCGCTGTCATTCACAAATTTATTTGTGAATTCAAAATATGACGTGGAGCACCATTCCCGAATTTCTCTGGGTTTTGGTTTTTCTTAATGTGCCGATAAAGCGGTGGTCACACCTCTGACAATGTTTTTTCCCTTCCACGAGGGGGCAGCATTTGCCTTTTGTCCATGTTAGCGCTTTGTTACAGCTTGCTGTTGTTTAAGCGCTGTATAAATCAATATTTATTGTATTTTGGACAACCGCCCCCATTTCAAGCTCATATAACTCCAGACCCATATAACTTAGGATTTAACTTTTTTTTCTGATGCGAGAAGAGTGTCTAAGGTTTCTAACGCGGCATTGAATTTTAATGTAGTCCTAAAACTCAATATTCTGTGGATCCTGGAATTACAGTGAAAATGACAAAAACCCTGGCATTGGAGTGGACACATTTTTGCACATTGTCTGGCAGTGAATTGGTTAAGGAAATATTGGCATATTTATTACCTTTGTTTTTCATTTTACTCTGCCATCGTCAATATTTTCTCCAGAGCATTTTTTCTCAATTTCCACCAACCCACAAAAGGAGCGCTTGGTTAACCACGGCTAAATAACGGAAGCCAGAGCAAAGATTTCGGGTAGTCAGCTGACTCTCATGCCAGTACGTCACGTTCGCCATAATCCGCCGGGGAATGTCTTCTGTTGCTTTTGTTCTACTAAAGTTCCTCAGCGTCATTGCATGATTGTGTGCTTGATTTAGGAGGCAGCAATCAGTGAGTCACGATTGAGTACGTTATTTGGCGCTGGGTGTGTGTGTGTGTGTGTGTGTGTGTGTGTGTGTGTGTGTGTGTGTGTGTGTGTGTGTGTGTGTGTGTGTGTGTGTGTGTGTGTGTGTGTGTGTGTGTGTGTGTGTGTGTGTGTGTGTGTGTGTGTGTGTGTGTGTGCGCGTTTGGTAACTCATGTAGCAGCATTTATGTCTTACTGAATACTGGTCTAAACCTTTCTAACCTTCATTTAATTGTGAAACTCTACAGAAGTATTTGTTTCTTAAGTTGCTTCAGTGCGTTATTTTGTATGGAATGTATGTTTAAGTCAAACACTGAACGGGAAAGTATCAAACACAGACGCTCTAACGTCGTAAAATAAATTCACACCTACTGCAGTACGACAACGAATATCCTTAGGTCAACAGTAAGCCATTACTGAAGCTGCCGGCACGTAATTACTGAGTTACATGCCAGCGGCCATTACTTTTTTGTTATGCATCGCGTCCTCCTAGAGCACATGTGTCAAAGTCAAGGCCCGCGGGCCAAATCCGGCCCGCCACATCATTTTTTTTCGGCTCGCAAAAGCAAATCAAACTTGTTAAATTCCATGATGATTGCTAAAATCTGAGCCAAAATGTCATATTTTTTGGATGTCAACCACAATAAAAGTCATTATTCTTGACTTCAGATTTGAAAACGAGTTATTCATTAATTTGCTGTGTGCTCTATATGTAATATTTGAAGGGATTAAACATTCTAATGGGTTCCCCAAATTCATAACGGCCCTCGAGAGGAAACCATAACTACAATGTGGCCTGCGGCAAAAAATGACTTTGACACCCCTGTCCTAGAGCGACAACTAAGAAGAGGGATTTCCTCCCTGCCCACATACTCGCAGCCAATCGCAAGCGAGCTCGGCTGGAAAAAGGTGCGAAATATAAAATCTAACTTCGAGCATTTCTGTCTGAACATTTTTCAAAATAATGTACCACATAATGTACCCGCAAAAATGTTCGTATGTACAGTTATTCGTAACTCGAATGTTCGTAAATTGGGGAACGTCTGTAAATAGAAACAAGAGTACCCTGTGCTTTCCTCTTCCCTGCTTAAATCAACATGTAAAGTTGATTTCAAAACACAGCCGCCCTCCCCACTACCGCCATTTCCAACCCCAACCTGGCCACCAAGCTGTTTGTTTATATATCAGATGGCCAATTTGGAGAGCCACCAGCTTGTGCCTGCGTGTGTGTGTGTGTGTGTGTGTGTGTGTGTGTGTGTGTGTGTGTGTGTGTGTGTGTGTGTGTGTATGTGTGTGTGTGTGTGTGGCAAAGCAAACACGATTTACCTCAAGGCATATCTGTCATCCGGCCGTATTTTGCCGTATTCCGTACGATTTTTGCACATATTTGATGTGTACGGCATACAAGAAAGTTTGTACAGGAAACGCAACAATTGATATTTTCAATTCAGTTTTCGTTATTAAATATTAGCAGTCATGTTAATGATAACAAATATCACTACTTGTAAAAAGTAAAAACAAATCCATGCAAAAAATCTCAAAGAAACAAAAGTTCAGAACAATTTCCGGTAAAGTGGAATTTTATTTTGAAATCAGTTAAATTTCACCGTAATTTTTTCACCGTCATATCATTAATATTTTTTTATAAACATTATTCATCGTAAGAACACCAATTATTGTTTTTACTGTGCCACAATGCCCTACAACAAAGAACATACAGTGATACCTCGGCTTACGAACGCTTTAGCTAACGAACTTCCGAACGTTAAATTCGTGAGAATATAGTCTTGGCATACAAACTATTTTTCGGGAAACACACGGAGCCCCACAATGAGTGATGTGTCGTTCAGGAACGAGCCGGTTCTTGGAAGCTCATGAAATGGCAGTCTGATTTTTTTTTCCCTCTATTCCCCGCCCCCAGTCTTCAGTTAAAGCCGCATGTGATTGGTCAAGATCCGTGGGAGAGGGGGAAGGGGACACACGCAGCAGTGAGTGGGGGGAGGGGTTACAGAAACAGAAACACACACACACGCGAAAGGCAGACGACAGAGCTTTAAAAAAAACAACAAAAGTGAAAAAAAAAGTGAAATGGTGAGATAAACAGCTTCTTCCCCCAAGCCATTAACTCTTTGAACAGTAGCCCAAATGGAATTGTATAGTGACTCTTTGCAATTTTTTTGCTGATGATACTAGTGCAGCGTGTTCGACCAGAAACAAATTCCTTGTGTGTTCTACATACTTGGCAATAAAGATGATTCTGATTCTGATTCTGATAATGGATAGAAAACACAGTGAAATTTGGACTCGTTTCAACTTAATGATAGTTCAAAGGCAGAGTGTAGACAGCAAGGTTAAAATATCCCATCAATTAGGCTCCACAAATAACCCGCACAAGGCCATCAGTACAATTTGAAGACAACATCCAAGCAATGGAACCAGCTATTAATGAAGTGTCTAGTGTGTCTAGTGTGTCTGCCTGCATCTGTTGCAACTAAGATGTACAACCCAGAGCTCCTTGAGACACTTTATGCAAAAAAAGCTATCCATTCCATCAAGCCATCAACGACCATCACAAAGGTAAATAAAACGACTTTATTATACTGTACAGTTTAGTTCTTTAATTACAATACCATAGCACATTTATTATACATAAAATAAGGTATATTGTGTGTAGTTTTAAGGCTTATTTCGGTGAAAATTATGTTTTAAGGGGAACTGGGAACGGATGATTCTCATTTTAATGGTTGCCTATGGGAAATTATTGTTTGTTATACACACTTTTCACCTTACACACACTTTCTGGGAACCAATTAAGTTCGTAAGCCAAGGTGTCACTGTACTTGACTATTGCTAGAAATATGTTCTAACTTGTTAAAAGTATTCATGTTCACATGTGAAATTTTGTTCATAAAATTGCGCAATGAAATATTACACACGCGTATGTTTTTTTTCTCAGTAAGGAAAAATTGAGTCGTAAGTAAGGTCACAGTGTCTCGCAGGTTGACAGGTATTCTAAAGATGTTTCCTTTTGCAGGTACGGCATCCGTCCAGAAACCGTCATTGTGTATGGCCAAAGTATTGGCACAGTGCCTTCTGTGGACCTTGCGTCTCGCTACGAGAGTGCTGCAGTCATCCTGCATTCTCCGCTCACCTCCGGCATGAGGGTGGCCTTCCCCGACACCAAGAAGACTTACTGTTTCGACGCCTTTCCCAAGTGAGTTGACTGATGGAGGGTGGTTGACGTTTTAAAATACAGCGGTGCTTTGATTTCCAAATGAAATTTAGCCTGTAGCATTGTTTTTACATGTGAAGAGTTGTATCTCAAATCATATTTTCCCATTGAAGTGAATGAAAAAGAGAATTATCCGTTCCGGCCTCCCAGAAAACACTCATGATTTGGATTTTTTTGAATTAAAAAATTAAATAGAACTCTTTGGGATTATAGTGAATTCCTTCACTGGCAGACGATGTGCAAAAAAAATGTCTCCACTCCAGGGTTTTTGTTACTTTCACTCAATTTTCAGGACCCACAGATTATTGAGTTTTAGGACTACATAAACATTCAATTCCGCATTAGAAATTTATTCCGTGTCATTTTGAGGCATCAGGGGTGGGAAATGTTGCACCTAAGACGTCTTGCATTGCTGGAGAATAAAAACAATGGCTTCAGATTCGGAGAATATGCTTTCTTGTTACACATTCAGTTATGAATATGATTCAAATAGTTCTGAAGAGGAAAGTATACATGTTTGCAATCGATTAAAGCAGTCCTTCCGTGTCATTTTGAGGCATCTGGACTGCAATGTAGCGTCCCAGAAAAGAGGCAGAAAAATGGCGACCAGCTCCTGTGAGGAATGAATCAGCCTGTTTCCACAGGCTGATAAATTCCTTCCATGGAGCTTGGACGCCCTCTTCTGGCGGCTTTTGGGTGCAAGACGAGGTTTTCACACCAAACAAGTACAGCAAAATACATTGACGTGATGGAAGGACTGCTACAATGTGTCTTTTTTTCGGTCAGGGGCGTTACTTCAGTGACGTCACGTCAGGCATCGCCATCAACTCGAAAACAAGACTTCCGGAATATTCAGCGCGAGTAAAATATAGCTATATGCGGTGGAATCTTTGTAAAATACGCTCAGTAGAAGTCATTTTAAGCGATTTTACAAATTATGGACACAACTTGTCCGGTTGTCCTTTAAACATACTTATACAAGCCTTAAACATACATTCCATTCAGAATATATCACTGAAGCAACTTATGAACGAATTCACCTTACGAACGACCATTTGGAACGTATCTCGTTCGTAAGTTGGGGAGCGTCAACCATTTCATCAAACCCTCCATGACTGAATTTTCACTGCTGATTCTTCTGTCCTTTTCTCTCTCTAGTATTGACAAGATTTCAAAGGTAACCTCGCCAGTTCTGGTGATCCACGGCACGGACGACGAAGTCATCGATTTTTCTCACGGGCTGGCGCTGTACGAACGCTGTCAGCGCCCCGTGGAGCCGCTCTGGGTGGAAGGCGCCGGACATAATGACGTAGAACTCTACGGACAGTACCTGGAGAGACTCAAGCAGTTTATCGCGCATGAGCTGGTCAACTTGTAGAAGATGGAAAAGCTGAAGAGGGTTGGTTTTTGTTCTGTTCTTATTATTTTCATTGCTATTATTATTATTATTATTATTATTTTTGGGGGCTAAGACAGGCATTTTTTTTTGCTTCTGTGGACGTGTTGGTGGTAGAATGACGATTGTACCACGTCTCCTACTTGGAGCTGCAGTTCACTCCGCTGCAACTGTGAACCTTGAACAAGATCAAAACTAAAACCGTATTGTTTTATGCTTTTGTCTTTCGCCGTTTTTTTTTTTTTTTTTTTTTTTGTAAACACGCTGCATAATTGCACAAATGCTACAGTATGCCGGTGCAAGTGAGTACACGACATACTTGTAAAAAAGAGCCTGTGTACAAGTGTGTATGTAACATTTTTGCTGCCTTTTACAAAGGATGCGTTCCTCACTTATTCACGGAAACTTCAGATCAGGCCACCGGGATAAGGAAGTACTCTCTAAACAGCCTCGATCCAAACTGGACTGCACTCTCCAATCCAACTGATGTTGAATTATTATTATTATTATTATTATTATTATTATTATTATTATTATTATTATTGTTATTATTATTATTATTATTATTATTATTACTGTTACTATTATTCATTTTTTTCTTTTTTCTTTTTCTTCTTCATCATTATTGTTATTATTATTATTATTATTTCTATTATTATTATTATGATTAAGATTATTCTTCTTCTGATTCTTATTTTCATTTCATCATTATTCCTTTTCTTCTTCGTCATTATTATTATTATTTTTCTTCTTTTTTCTTTTTCTTCTTCATCATTATTGTTATTATTAGTTATTATTATTGTTTTTGTTATTGTTATTGTTATATATATATATATATATATTATTATAATTAAGATTCTTCTTCTGATTCTTCTGTTTCTTCATTATCATTATTTTTCTTCATCATTATTGTTATTAATTATTATTATTGTTATTATTGTTTTTGTTATTGTTTTTGTTATTGTATTTCTTTTCATTATTATTATTATTATTATTTCTATTATTATTATGATTAAGATTATTCTTCTTCTGATTCTTCTTTTTCTTCTTTATTATTATTATTCTTTTTCTTTTTTCTTTTTCTTCTTCATCATTATTGTTATTATTATTATTATTATTTCTATTATTATTATTATGATTAAGATTATTCTTCTGATTCTTCTTTTTCTTCTTTATCATTATTATTCTTTTTCTTATTCCTTATCATCATTATTGTTATTCTTATGAATTATTATTATTGTTGTTATTGATATAATTATTATAATAGGTATTATTATTATTATTATTATTATTATTATTATTATTAATATTAATATTATTATTATTATTATTATTATTATTATTATTATTAATTCTTGATTCTTCTGATACTTTTTCTGATTCTTCTTTTTCTCTTCTTTTTCTCCATCATTATTATTGTTATAATAATAATAATAATAATAATGATCATAATGATAATAATAATAATTTATTATTATTATTTTTATTGCAGTCCATACATGATATTTGCACATATCAAGTGTCACTGAAGAACTGTGTGGGACAAATTCCTTTCCCGGTCTATGTTTCCAAACCTTTAAGTAGAAAAATATCATAAAGAGATTGATTTTTCAGAGATCATCTCCATATTTGATGACATCGCCTCCGCTGATCTGAGTTTTTTTTTCAGTTCATCGTGCAATGTTGTTCTTCTCAGATTAGCATGACTATGCAGAAATCTTGTGTCTTTTTGGAATAATATGTAAAAAAAAAAAGACAGCTGATTCTGAAAGTGTTTCTCTTAGGATCCATATAGATAGATCATATGAAATATATTGCGTGTATTTACTGATATAACCATAACAGATTTAGTTTGTCTTTTTTTTTTTTACGAGGCTAAATACCACCGTATACCACTAACCCCCTGCCCCCTCTTTTGGCCTATAGTGGTGCCTCAGAGTCTATTTATTTCCTGTTCAGAAAGATTATATTTTTTTTTTTGTTTCCTTAGAATCTATGAATAGATTGAAAGAACACCGCACTTATCTCGCCACGCATGTCCAGTGACAATAAATTATGCCATAGCTCAGCGTTCCAGGGACCTTTTTTTGTGCTTTATTTTCACGCTTTTGCCTGCTTGCCATTTCTGGTTTCATTGTTAATGGTTTACTTACCCTTTTTATCGCTGAACACAGCCAAACAAACTATTTCAATGCACTAATGACTCCGTTCACTATCACAACTGAGATTAGCAAATGTCACCATCCCCGCAATGCCATTTTTGTGTTTGTTTTTTTTGACCTACAAGCCTGAAGTCATGTCAGACGCTGGATTATGTTAAAGATATGGGTGCTAGGAGAACTTTTCACCTCGACTGATTCAGGGTGTTTTCTTTTACCAGACTACGGTTCATTTTCTGTCTGAGAGTATTCTTTCTTTTGTACGCTTTGTAAATCGGATCATATTACGTTTGTACTTTTTGTTCCTTTTAAACCCAAAATTGCTGTCATTACATGTATACTTTATGTGACACATGTCAGATCAAGTTACAGCCCTCATTGTTTTCTACTGCTCGGCATGACTGGGATATCTGATTCTGTTTTTTTTTTCTATTGCATATTTCGATACAAATGGGACTTGAGCTGTAAAAACTATTAACTTTAGTAAATCAGATGTGGCTAGTGAAAATAAAATGGTCATTTACAAGAACTCTTCTTTGTGCTGACTTTTATTTTATTAATTTGAATGTTGCCTCAATCATTCTGTCCAGTCAAATAAAAGGAATGCGATACTGCCCCACCCTGTGAGTAATTGACCGTTCACCCCAGAAAATCATTATATAGTGATACCTTGGCATACGAACTTAAGTGTGTAAGGTGAAAAATATGTATATCAAAAAATTATTTCCCATAGGAAACCATTAAAATGAGAATAATCCGTTCCCAAAACATAATTTTCTACATTCTATTTTTCTAAGCCTTAAAACTACACAAAATATGCCTTATTGTATGTATAATAAATGTGCTATGGAATTATAATTATAGAAATAAACTGTACAGTATAATAAAGTCATTTTATTTACCTTTATGATGGTCGTTGATGGCTTGATGGAATGTCCTTTTTGTGATGTCATATAGGGAAAGACATGCCAATTTCATGCTAAGATCAGAGCGTTGTCATCAAATGGTGAGTATAGTTTTTGCTTTTTTGAATGTTGCCGTGCCAATGACTATTTTGTGTTTGGGAGCCTTTTACTGAACGTGTTGCTTGTTCTGTAGCCACAAAGGGACATAAGTCTTCTTGTGATAAATACAGAGGGTTGTGTCGGGAAGGGCATCCGACGTAAAAGCTTGGCCAAAACAAACATGCGGATCAAACCTCTAAAGATGGAGGACACTGATTTGCTGTGGCGACCCCTTGTGAGGAAAAGCCGAAAGGAAAAGAAGAAATAAAGCCCAAGTTCGAGCAGGCTGACGATTGTGTGAGTGTGTAATTTTGCATTTGTTCCAGCAGATGGCAGTGTTTCTTTGGTTTAAACAAGCCCCGCCCCTTCCCTTATTGCGCTCATGCGTTCCCTGTTGAGACATTCACTAACACTTCCCCAACAGAAAATAATAATATCAAATAGATATCACTCAACGTTGAAGCTTTAAGATTTTTAGTAAACTCAAATATAAATATTTATTAATTTCTATACTTCATTTTTTGGCCTTAAGTACGTGATGTACTGCAGAATTACTTACAAGTAACGCTAAATTAATAAAAACCGACTGTTTTGAATGCATCACAACTTCCTCCCTCAAGCCGCGCCTGCGCTGGTCCTCCTTTTGGTGACAGCGGGTTGGCTGTCGTAGGCGGGGGGGAACGACTGCCCATCAACGGCCATAGAAAAAAAAAAATCGACCATGTGTCGAAAAGGTGAATATAAAAGGCACGCTGACAGCCAACGGCGAGGTTAAACCGGAGTTATTTCCTTCGTCTCCGAGTTGGCTTTCGGAGCGAATGGACGAGAGCGGGAGAGGGACAACTCGACCACCACCGAAGGTAAACTAACTCATCAACAAAGCAACCCGGGAGACGATTCGCATTGTCAGCTGATGCCGGGTTAGGAAGAACCATAAATTTCCTCTTAAACTACGAAAAAAAACCCGCATAGTGATCCCCGCTCTTATCTGCATGCCATGTCCTTTTTCGTATTTTAAAACAAACTGTCATAAATGGCAAATCGTCTGCTAAGCTAGCACGCATTCTCATTTAATTTTCTCTTTTTATTTCTGATTTATTAGTGACTCACTGTAATTAGGAATATGTGGTCAAAACAAGACCGTAAATTATCTATACTACTGCTTAAATCATAACCCGATCCAAGTTCGTTAATTTGATGCCATTCTAATTGATGAGTGCATTCGCCAAGAATGAGGACAGTTCCTGTCCTATCCAAACTTTTGTGTCATTTCATGTCTCAGATCTATGTCGTTTCCATTTGAAAGCTGCTCAAGTCATATACCCCCCCCCCCCCAAAAAAAAAAAAAAGGAATGTGGCTTTCCAAAGTAGCAACATTACTTTTTGGAAAATAGACCATTGTGTGGAGGGTCTGTTCCACACATCTGTTTGATATTCAGTAGCAGGAGTTCCATGAAATGTTGCGTACGCGTGTGTAGCCTTGTACTCAGTGTCATGTCCAATACAGAAAGATATTGGGGGCTTGAACTTCCACTTGAGAAGCAGGTCGCTTGTTTTTACTGGAAGTGATTTATCCAATTACCGTATTTTCCGGTGTATAAGGTGCACCGGTTTATAAGGCGCACCCTCAATGAATGGTGTATTTTAAAACTTTTTCCATCTACGTATAACGTGCACTGGACGATAAGGCACACCTTCAATGAATGAAACAATGTTTTCCAAATATAGCGATACCTTGGCTTACGTACTTAATTGGTTCCCAGACAGTGTGTAAGGCGAAAAGTGTGTATCCCAAAAATTAATTTCCCATAGGATACCATTAAAATGAGAATAATCCGTTCCCAGGTCACCATAAAACATAATTTTCTACTTTCTAATTTTCTAAGCCTTAAAACTACACAAAATATACCTTATTTTATGTATAATAAATGTCCTATGGTATTACAATTAAAGAAAGAAACTGTACTGTATAATAAAGTTGTTTTATTTACCTTTGTGATGGTCGATGGAATGGAGTGACCGGTTTCATCAGCATTAAACACTTGATGAGGAACATAGCCTTCTTCTTTCACCATCTTGAGGAATGATCCCTTGGAGGTGCTTTCTCTGTGATAATTGTATCTAGTTCATCATCAATTGTGTCCTGTTTAGCTGGGTTGATAGCCTTTTGCATCAAGTGTACAGATGGCTTGTGCCGGTTGTTTGTGGAGCCTGATTGATGGGATATTTTAACCTTGCAGTCTACACTCTGCCTTTGAACTATCAAAGTTGAAACTCGCTCACTGTCGTCTGCCTGTCTCAGATATTCTTCGGATCACACACTCCTGCTGTCTGTTTTTTTTCCCTATCTGCACTGGAGTGAGAAATTTTTGGAAGGAAGTTGCCGAGCTGAAAAGATCTTTAGTCACCATGTGCTGCACCTGAAAATGCAAACTTGTGATGGTGATCAATTGTAAACATATATCGTGGGTGTTATCCATAATTGAGATGTACTAGTGATAGAGTACCTGAATGTAAAAAAAAATGGAAATGATTGGTGTTGGTCTATTTTATTTTATTTTTTAAATACAGTGATACCTCAGCTTACGAACGCTTTAGCTCATGAACATTTCGCCTTACGAACATTAAATTCGTGAACATTTAGTCTTGGCGGACGAACCAAAACATACAGTGCCACGGTGCCTGGCGCACTAGTTTTCGGCGGATGAACGCCGAACCACACGATCGAACAGCGCCACGGTGGCTGGCGGACTAATTTTTGTCACCCTTTTTTTTTAAAAGTGCAGATGTGGTTTGTTATCGAGTGGAGTACATTTGCTATTATTGGATTGGATTTGCCTTTATTAGTCTCACAGTGGACAAATTTACATTTCACAGCAGCAAAGTGATGAAAGGAATGAAATTAGAAAAAAGAAATACATGAGCTGCTGGAAAGGCAGCCACTCTCGCGGCGCCGTCTTGAAGTCAAAAGAACAACAAAAAAAAACTAAATAACCATTAATATGACAACACAAAGACAACATGACAAAACAAAGACACTTGCTGTACCCTCTTTGTGATGACATGAAGCAGGTCTAGATGAAAGAGGAGAGGATCAAAGCGTCTTTCCACCAGTGGATCAGGGACATCGTGGTGGAACGTGCACGTCGACTACAAGCTAAATGTTGAAAGCAAACACGCAGCTGGGACCAAAAAAGATCCCACTACAGGGAAGTGTTAAAATGAAGAGGACACAAAAGAAAATTACGGTCGATCAGAAGAAGGAGATCATCGAAAAACACGAACGAGGTGTGCATTTGTGTGACTTAGCGTCCATGTACCAGTATGTACCAGTCGACCAAAGCTACGTGTGCCTAAGGGTGTTTCTGTGTTGTCTAAGCAACGATCTCAGGCAATAGAAGAGATTGAAAAACTTCTATTGATTTGGATTAACGAAAAGCAGCTAGCAGGGGACAGTGTGAGTGAAGGTATTATCGGTGAGAAAGCACGGCAACTTTACTCTGATATCATCAAGAGGCTACTACATCAACGGCCAATCATAAAGGTAAATAAAATGAGTTTATTATACAGTACAGTTTATTTCTTTAATTACATGACAATATCACATTTATTATACATAAAATAAGGTATATTTTGTGTAGTTTTAAGGCTTATTTAGGAGAAAATTATGTTTAATGGGGACCTGGAAACGGATTATTCTCATTTTTAATGGTTTCTTATGGGAAGTAAATGTTTTGCAGACGAACTTTTCACCTTACACACACTTACTGGGAACCAATTAAGTTCGTGAGATGAGGTATCACAGTACAACAAAAAACTCCCTTTTGTACAGGGTGTGTAGACTTTTTCTATCCACCGGCTGGTTGAACGACATCTTAAATGAAGTTAGTGACGATGTGACCATACCTGACTGCAGTACAAGCGTCTTTGGTTCAGAGTCAGCGTTTTGATTCCCATTTTTTTTGCCGACGTTCTGTTCATTCAAGTTTGGGAGGTGATGTCACTTGAATTTTTTTGCCGTGGGCCTTTTTTATTTTTGTTTCTGCAACATCATCATCATCTCTGCTTCTGTTTGTGTGTGCAGGTGTGTGACTCTCCGCTTAATATGTCAATGTGTTTGCTAACATGCGTGTGAACGTGGTCCACTTTGTGCTACTTTAAAGCAATGACGGGCCGTGCACGTCATCTCTAGGTCTTCAGTCGTGCTATGTCTGAATCAATCCACCGCTACGAGTGTGGTGTGATTCATTACACGTCCACTAGAGGGTGCCGTTAGCAAGGAAATAACTTGTGACTTGAAGAAACTTAAGAAATACTGACATTAAACTGTTCGAAATGTTACTATAGATGTGTAGATTCATGATAACCAAATACAAGTGCGATATTATTTGCTATTTTTACTAGCTTCGGAGCTGTCCAAACTTTCTTAACTCATTCACTGCCAGATGATGTGCAAAAGTGTGTGCACTCCAGTGCCAGAGTATTTTTTTGTCATTGTCACTTGAATTCCAAGACCCACAGAATATTGTGATTTAGGACGACAGTAAAGTCTCGTTATATCGATATCGGTTATATCAATAGTACTGCTTATTACGATACTATTTATATGAACGCAAGGAGAAAATTTACATGCCGCAGGATCGGATATATCGATAGTCTGGTTATATCGATATTTTTTCTGACTCCCGAGAATATCGATATAACGAGACTGTCTCGTACATAAAAATTCAATGGACCGTATGAAACCTTAGACTCTCTTCTTTCATCATAAAGAAATAGTTAATTCCTAAGTTATATGAGTCTGGAGTTATCTGAGCTTGAAATGGGGGCACCTGTACAAAAGGGAGGGAAAAACATTGCCAGGGGTTTGACCAGCGCTTTTCTTTTATTAATACAAAACCTGAACAAATTCGGAAATGGCGCTCCATGTCATGCTTTTCAATTCCTGAATAAATTCGGAAATGGTTGTGAATGAGTTAATTTTTTTGAATGGAAATGACATTTTTACACACTTAAGATCTGGTCAGAAGAGGTCTGACCAGCGGTTTATCGGCACCCCCTCTTCCACACAAGAAAAACCAAAACCCGAAAAAAATCGGAAATGGCAGCGAATGAGTTAACCATGGGCCACATTTGGCCCTCAGGCCGAACTTTGTACATCCCTGATGTAAGCCATCATAAGCACATTCATACATAAGCTATTATAGCCATGGCTAACTGCCCAAGAACTGTCGATAGACAGGCTTTTTCTTTTTTCTTTGGCTATTCAACGATTTTCTTTGATAATAAGTAAAAGAACTCCTTTTAAAATGTTTAATTGCTTCAGCTCATGGCGCAAGATGACTTGCATAACACTTATAACCGCAATCTGTGTCACCACAAAAGAAATGGTACTCTGTCATAAACCGATGATAGCCGCCTAACAGTCTTGATTCACTCTTTACAGTGATACCTTGGCTTACGAACTTAATTGGTTCCCAGATAGTGTGTAAGGTGAAAAGTGTGTATCCCAAAAATTAATTTCCCATAGGAAACCATTAAAATGAGAATAATCCGTTCCCAGGTCCCCATAAAACATAATGTTCTACTTTCTAAGCCTTAAAACTACACAAAATATACATTATTTTACGTATAATAAATGTGCTATGGCATGATAGTGAAAGAAATAAACTGTACTATACAATAAAGTCGATTTATTTACCCTTGTGATGGTCGTTTATGGCTTGATGGAATGGAGTGGCCGGTTTCATCAGCATTAAACACTTAATGAGGAACATAGCCTTCGTCTTTCACCATCTTGAGGAATGATCCCTCGTAGGTGCTTTCTCTGCGATAATTTTACCTAGTTCCTCATCAATTGTGTTCTGTTTAGCTGGGTTGATAGCTTTTTGCAAGTGTACAGATGACTTGTGCCGGTTATGTGTGGAGCCTGATTGATGGGATATTTTAACCTTGCAGTCTATACTCTGCTTTTGAACTATCAAAGTTGAAACGAGTCCAAATGTCACTGTTTCCTATCCATGTTCTCATTCTCTCTCTGTCGTCTGCCTGTCTCTTTAATGTTTAACGGCCTCACTCTCTTTCTGTCTCTCTCTGTAACCCCCACCCCCTCACTGCTGCATTCTTGACCAATCACGTGGCTTTAACCGAAGACTGGGGGCGGGGAATAGAGGACAAAAACAGTCAGCTGCCATTTTGTTGTTAGGAGCTCGTTCGCGAACGACACATCACTCATTGTATGTCCCAAAAAAAGTTTGTATGCCAAGGTAAAATGTTCATAAATTTCGTAAACCGGAAAGTTCGTAAGCCAAGGAGTTCGTAAACCGAGGTATCACTGTACCACAAAAAATACATTTCCATCCGATGGGTTCATTCAGTTCACACGCAAAAAAAAAAAAAAACACTCAAATTAAGCGTTCACGCAAACCCGATTCCAAAAACATTCCATATTTTTCTTCTCTTTGCCACCCCCCCCCCCCCCCAAAAAAAAAAATATTTCCAACGACGTGACTCATTCGTTACAACATGGCAGTGTTGAATGACAATTGTTTGCGTGAACCTCCTCCCCACCACGCTCTGTGTATTTGTTTCCTTTCAGATAACTGCAAGCGTTAGCCGACGACGTAACGACCATGCCGACAAATGATGGTCCCAACCGCTTCCCGGTTTTTGCCGCTCCCCCCAAAGGCAATCACCAGCGCTCGCCGGGTTACGTCCCCGGTCGGGTGGCTCCGCTCCGCTCGCCCCCGCCGGCTAAAGCGGCGCCGCCGCCGCCGCCCATCAAACCTCATGGCGTGCCGACGCAGCGACAAGCCAACCTCAGTTTGTCGGAGGAGAGCCAGCGTCGGGAGCGGGCTCAGAGTCTCCAGCTGAGAAAGAACACGCTCATCTGTTTCGGGGTGTCCATGGGAGTTTTCTTCCTCAGCCTCATACTCATTTTGAGTCTCACCAGTGGGGATATTTTAGATGGTAAGCCTTATGGATCCTTTAAAAATGCAGTTTTTGACCAAGTAAACATGACCAACATGAACTTATTCACTGCCAGCCGATGCGTAAAAAATGTGTCCACTCAGGTGCCAGGGTTTTTGTCATTGTCACTTGAATTTTGGACCTATAGAATATTGAGTTTTAAGACTACATAAACATTCAATTCAGCGTTAAAAACCTTAGAATCTCTTCTTTCATCAGGCAAAAAGAGTTAATTTCTAATTTATTTGGGTCTGAAGTTATCTAAGCTTGAAATTGTGCCGGTTGTCCACAATACAGTTGTATCTCAAATCATACTTGTCCATTGAGGTGAATGAAAAAGACAATTATCCGTTCCGGCCTCGTACAAAACACTCATGATTCATATTTTTTTTTAATTAAAAAATTAAATAGGACTCTTTGGTATTGTAGTTAACTCATTCACTGATAGACGATGTGCAAAAAATGTGTCCACTCAGGTGCCAGGGTTTTTGTCATTGTCACTCGAATTTTGGACCTATAGAATATTGAGTTTTAAGACTACATAAACCTTCAATTCAGCGTTAAAAACCTTAGAATCTCTTCTTTCATCAGGCAAAAAGAGTTAATTTCTAATTTATTTGGGTCTGAAGTTATCTAAGCTTGAAATTGTGCCGGTTGTCCAAAATACAGTTGTATCTCAGATCATATTTGTCCATTGAGGTGAATGAAAAAGACAATTATCCGTTCCGGCCTCGCACAAAACACTCATGATTCATATTTTTTTTAATTAAAACATTAAATAGGACTCTTTGGTATTGTAGTTAACTCATTCACTGATAGACGATGTGCAAAAAATGTGTCCACTCAGGTGCCAGGGTTTTTGTCATTGTCACTCGAATTTTGGACCTATAGAATATTGAGTTACATATTGAGCTACATAAACCTTCAATTTAGCGTTAAAAACCTTAGACTCTCTTCTTTCATCAGGCAAAAAGAGTTAATTTCTAATTCATTTGGGTCTGAAGTTATCTAAGCTTGAAATTGTGCCGGTTGTCCAAAATACAGTTGTATCTCAGATCATATTTGTCCATTGAGGTGAATGAAAAAGACAATTATCCGTTCCGGCCTCGTACAAAACACTCATGATTCATATTTTTTTTAATTAAAAAATTAAATAGGACTCTTTGGTATTGTAGTTAACTCATTCACTGATAGACGATGTGCAAAAAATGTGTCCACTCAGGTGCCAGGGTTTTTGTCATTGTCACTCGAATTTTGGACCTATAGAATATTGAGTTTTAGGACGACATAAACCTTCAATTCAGCGTTAAAAACCTTAGACTCTCTTCTTTCATCAGGCAAAAAGAGTTAATTCCTAATTTATTTGGGTCTGAAGTTATCTAAGCTTGAAATTGTGCCGGTTGTCCACAATACAGTTGTATCTCAGATCATATTTGTCCATTGAGGTGAATGAAAAAGACAATTATCCGTTCCGGCCTCGCACAAAACACTCATGATTCATATTTTTTTTCATTAAAAAAATAAATAGGACTCTTTGGTATTGTAGTTAACTCATTCACTGATAGACGATGTGCAAAAAATGTGTCCACTCAGGTGCCAGGGTTTTTGTCATTGTCACTTGAATTTTGGACCTATAGAATATTGAGTTTTAAGACTACATAAACCTTCAATTCAGCGTTAAAAACCTTAGAATCTCTTCTTTCATCAGGCAAAAAGAGTTAATTTCTAATTCATTTGGGTCTGAAGTTATCTAAGCTTGAAATTGTGCCGGTTGTCCAAAATACAGTTGTATCTCAGATCATATTTGTCCATTGAGGTGAATGAAAAAGACAATTATCCGTTCCGGCCTCGCACAAAACACTCATGATTCATATTTTTTTTAATTAAAAAATTAAATAGGACTCTTTGGTATTGTAGTTAACTCATTTATTGGTAGACGATGTGCAAAAAAATGTGTCCACTCCAGTGCCAGGGTTTTTGTCACTTTCACTCAAATTGCAGGACCCAGAGAATATTGATGTGCAAATGGAACTGTATAGTGCCACTTAGCATTTTTTTTTGCTGATGATACTAGTGCAGCGTGTTCGACCGGAAACAAATTCCTTGTGTGTTCTACATACTTGGCAATAAAGATGATTCTGATTCTGATTCATCAATTCGTTGTGTGCTCTATATGTAATATGTGGAAGGGAGGACACATTCTAATGGCTACTTTACCCTGAATCCTTTTCAGAGAATTGTCCGGATCACAACCCGTCCCTGAGTAACTGGAACCCGGGCCACCAGCCAGACAAGGCCATTGTTGTGAGGAAGGGAGATTTCTTTCGATTGGAGTCTCCTGCTACTTTCCGTTCACTCACCATCCAATCAGGAGGTAAGAAACCTACGGGGAAGCTAACCTCAGATGTTGAGCAACGTTTTTGTACACACTTTCAATGATCATATTTTCCGGACTATGAATGACATATTTTAAAACCTTTTCCAAATATAAAATGCACCAGATTATAAGGCACATGGTAGGTTTTTAGTTAATGTAAAATATAGCTATATGCCGTGGAATCTTTGCAAAATATGCTCAGTAGAAGTCATTTGAAGTGATTTTACAAATTATGGACACAACTTGTCCGGGGGCGTTGGTTGTCCTTCAAAGGACAACCGCTGGAGAATCAAAACAATGTCTTCAGATTCGGAGAATATGCTTTCTTGTTACACATCCAGTTATGAATATGATAAATAGTTCTGAAGAGGAAAGCATACATGTTTGCATTTGATTAAAGAATGTATTCTGTGCCATTATGAGGCAACATTGAGGGGAAATGTCTCATCGAAAAAGAGGCACAAAATGGCGACCTCCTGTGGCCACCTCCGTTTCCACAGGCTGATAAATTCCTTATATGGAGCTTGGACGCCCTCTTCTGGCGGCTTTTGGGTGCAACACGAGGTCCCCAGACCAAACAAGTACAGCAAAATACATTGACGTAATGGAAGGGCCGCTACAATGCGTCTTTTTTTCGGTCAGGGGCGTTCCTTTCGTAACGTCACATACGGACTCGTCACCAACTCAAAAACAAGACTTCCGGGAATATTCAGCGCGAGTCTTAAAGCGTAAGATATAACTATATGCGGTGGAATCTTATTAAAATACGTTCAGTAGAAGTCATTTCACGTGATTTTACAAATTATGGACACAACTTGTCCGGAGGCGTCGGTTGTCCATTAAATATATTTAAGATTTTTTTTCCCTGGCCTCGTTTATAACGCGCACCCAAACTTCGAGTTCTTTTTTCGGTAGAAAATTTTGCGCGTTATACTCGAATTAATACATTATTTTTTCTTTTGTCACTTCAAAATGGCGCCGCTAGAGTGGCTGCCTTTACAGCAACTCCTGTATTTTGTTTTTCTACTTCTTCCTTTGCTTTCCTCTTACTTTCACCGCTTTCCTGCTGTGAAATGTAAATTTCTCCACTGCGAGACTAATAAAGGCGAATCCAATCCAATTTCGGTGAACTCAAGACTCCAACTTTCCGTTTGTTCCCAGGTCGGGTCGTGTTTGCAGACGATGCTGTCGGCTCCAAAAACATAACCTTGAGAACGGGACATATCCTGATTGAAAATGGCGCAGCCCTTCACATCGGTGCGGCGAAATGTCGCTACCGTTCCCACGCAGCCATCGCGCTAACGGGGCGTTCCGACAGCAAGGACGTCCCTGAAATACCCGATCTTGGCCGCAAGTTCATCGCAGTCATGAGCGGCGGAACGTTGGAGCTTCACGGCACAGAACGAGTCTCCTGGTCTCTATTGACCAAAAGCGTACCTGCCTCCGGCTTGACCACGGGGGGTGACACTTTCCAGCGCAACTTTAGCCGAGGCATCAACCTGCGTGTGGTCGATCAGGACACTGCCGACATCTTACTCAGGGAACGTTACGACACCCACGAATCCCGTAATGACAGTCGCCGGCTCACCCAGCTGCTGCGGACTTTGCCGGCGGGCCGCATTGTCACGCTGGCTGTGGGAGACTCGGCCGTCAAAAGTCTTCTGGAGGAAACGAAGAAGGCCATTGAGGAGACGCTTGGAAGCAGATACGTTTATGATCTCAAATACAGGTGGGTGGGGGGGGGGGCGTGCTGGGTTTGTACTGAATTTACTATGGGATTAAAAACATTCAATAAATCAATAACTGAATAAAAAATAACTGAATAAATAAATAAATAAATAAATAAATAAATAAATAAATAAATAACTACACAAATACAATGCAATAAAATACAATAAAATTAAATACAATAAAATACACTATGTAGAAGATAAATATGAAGCCATTCAGTGGCAGACTACTATCATATGCGTCGTTAGGAGGATTTTCTTTCCCTCTCTGTCCCTTCAAAATAAAATAAAATGCAATAAAAGAAAATACAGTAAAGTCTCGTTATATCGATATCGGATATATCGCACGGAGAAAATTACATGCAAACAGGGTCGGATATATCGATAGTCCCGGTTTATATCGATATTTTTTCGGACTCCCTTGAATATCGATATAACGAGACTTTACTGTATAACAAAATAAAATAAAATACAATAAAACAAAATATAATAAAATAAAATAAAATACAGTACAATAAAATAAAAAAAAACACAATAAAAATAATACAATAACACAAGAATCCAAACTAATGCGCGGAAAATCCTACTGGACCCTCCGCACCCTGCCCACCACCTTTTCCAGCTACTCCTCTCAGGCAGGCGCTACCGATCCTGGCGCACCAAATCCAGCAGACATTTAAACAGCTTCTTCCCCCAAGCCATTAACTCTTTGAACTCTTTCAACAGTAGCCAAAATGGAACTGTATAGTGCCACTTAGCAATTTTTTGATGATGATACTAGTGCAGCGTGTTCTACCGGAAACAAATTCCTTGTGTGTTCTACATACTTGGCAATAATTTGTTCGTTGGTCTTTTGAGTGTGTCAGGCTACTATCTTACGTGACATTTGGATGATTGTTTTTTTTCTGTCAGTCCCTTCAGAATAAAATAAAATACAATAAACAATAAAATTAAATATTAAATACAATAAATTTAAAGGACAACCGACGTCTGCGGACAAGTTGTGTCCATAATTTGTGAAATGGCTTCAAATGACTTCTACTGAGCGTATTTTAATAAGATTCCACCGCATATAGCTATATTTTACGTTTTAAGACTCGCTCTGAATATTCAGGAAGTCTTGTTTTAGAGTTGGTGACGAGTCCGTACGTGACGTCACGAAACGACCACCCCCTGACCGAAAAAAGACACATTGTAGCAGTCCTTCCATCACGTCAATGTATTTTGCTATACATGTTTGGTCTGAGAACCGTGTTGCACCCAAAAGCCGCCAGAAGAGGGCATCCAAGCTCCATGTAAGGAATTTATCAGCCTGTGGGAGCGGAGGCGGCCACTGGAGGTCGCCATTTTGTGCCTCTTTTTTTGGGTGAGAGATTTTCCCCCAATGTTGCCTCAAAATGGCACATATAATTCTTTAATCGATTGCAAACATGTTTTGCATTTGACTAAAAATATCATACTGCGTGTTTTGGGTATTTTGGATGCTATAAAACGTTTTTCTGATGTCAGTTAAAAAACAAAAAAGTGACGTTGGTTGTCCTTTAAATACAATAAAATAAAAAATATAATTAGAAGAAATACAATAAAATAAAGAGAAGGAAAATATTGGAAAATGCAATGAAATACAATAAATAAAATACAACCAAATAAAATACAATAACATAAAAAAAAACGAATGAACTAATTAAATTGAATAAAATACAACAAAATAAAGAGAAGATTTTGTTTGTTTGTTGGTCTTCTCTTGTTTCTATTTATAATTGTATTTTATTTATTGCATTCTATTTGTGATTGTATTTTATTTATTATAGTACCTATGCTTGTCTGTGACTGTAAAGTGTCCTTGACAGCTTTGAAAGGCGCTTAAAATGTAATTTATTATTATTATTATTATTATTATTATTATTATTATTATTATTATTATTTATTATTATGTGTGTTATATGCGTCATTAGGAGTATTTATTTCTATCGGTCCCTTCAATACAATACAACACATATTGATTTATATAATAATATAGCGTTTTAACAGCAGCTAACTTCATTTCAGACTCCATTTTTTTTAATGTTGAAACATTCTTCTTTTGACACCTTACTACGTAAACAACTGCTCTGTTGGGCTTTATTGTTTGGAATACTGTACAGTAATGCTCCTATGTGGAATTCTACTCTTCAAAATTTCCATGGCATTTCTCATCCTGTTTTCTCAAAATTTCCGCTCTCGGCAAGGAAAGGGAAGCACACGCCTGATATCAAGGTTAAACTCGTAAAGTCTGCATGATTTGTACAAAAAAAAAAGCTCATCAGTAAATATAGTGTCTCTTACTCTCTTCCCTATCCCTAAAGAACAAAAAATGTTGACGTAAATACTCAAATTGCTCGATTGGGATTGGGACGAGCACATAATGTTTCTTTCAGTGTGAGTCTCGCCATACTCTAGAAATATTTGGAGCCATCCCGGCCTGCTCGGTGGCCTCTTGGCGGACGAGTCAAACGCTAAACCAGATTCTCCTGTGTCACATTTCAACCCATGGTCTCGAGCCAACATAGGGGTCTTCGTGGAAATCCACTGAAATACACATCACACCGCTTCAAAATGGTTAAAATGATACATGTGTGTGTTTGTGGACACCCAGAAACTGCTTATTGCTCATTTTCTAATCTTTTAGCATTTATCGAAGGGATTTAACCGCCGCTCCCTGTGGATTTGACAGATAGGAACTCTCTCCAGCTGACGTATATTAAACAGCTTGCGGTTCAAAGTCTCACTCAAGTTAAGAAATCTTTCAGGATTTCAATTCATAGATCCGAACGGGACAATGGAACACTTATATAAATAGCTTGGGACTGTCACGGCAACACAAGCTATCCATTTTGTGGAGCTGCGTTCTTTAAATAATAACAATAATAATACATTTCATTTATAAGCGCCTTTCAAAACTCTCTCGGTCACTTTACAGTCACAGGATAAGTCTTTTTGTGGGTGAGCAGCGGCAGCAACACGCGCCAGCGTGTACTCAACCCGGAATAACTCAAGTAGAAAAGCTAGTTAGCTAACTGATAGCTAGCTAGATAGCCAGCTAGCTAATAGGTAGCTATCGAGATAACCAACTAGCTAGAATGCCACCTTGCTAATAGATAGCTACCTAGATAGCCAGCTAGCTAATAGGTAGCTAGCTAGATAACAGCTAGCTAATAGGTAGCTAGCTAGATAACAGATATCTTATAGGTAGCTGGTTAGATAGCCAGCTAGCTAATAAGTAGCTATCTAGATAGCCAGCTAGTTAATAGGTAGCTATCTATCTAATAATAATAATAATAATAATAATAATAATAATAATAATAATAATACATTTTATTTCAATCGCCTTTCAAAGCTCTCAAGGACAGTTTACAGTCACAGGCAAGCATAGATACAATAATAAATACAATTCTAAATAGATTGTAAAACAAGAGAAAGCTGCACAGAGAATGAAATTTTAAATAGGTGGGTTTTGAGATGGGATTTGAAGGTGGGATGAGAATCGATGTTATGAATGTACCTTGGAAGTGAGTTCCAGAGTTTGGGGTCAGAGCGGATGGAAGCTCTGTCCCCCATCGTGCTGAGACAGGCAGGGGGGCTCCACAAGGGTGGAGGGGAGGAATTTAGTCATATATGGGAAGATAGCCAGCAAGCAAAACCTTAGTGTGTCATGACTTTAGGGTCATTTCAACAAAATAATTTCATTCTGCTTCGTATTTCAAAATAAAACTGCTGAGAAAAAAAATGGAGGCTAGAAAATAACCCCAACATCTTTTTGGAAACCAAAGTCGACTGTCCTTCAGTAGGCCTTTTTGTATTTAATGTTTTTGTCTCCCGGGAGAGTACTGCTCACTTTCACACACCCAAGCAATAATGAGGTCGTTTAAAGGCTGTGAAGATCACCCGATGGCTGAGGCCGAAGGGAAAAGTGTGCCATTTGCACTCTCCCTCGTACTTCCTGCTTGTGCTTTTATCACTATTTGCAAACAGTGTGGCGAGGTGAAAGGTTGTTCCCAAACCCCCCACCGGGAAGCTCTCCAATTGACAGTACAGTGTGGTACCCCCGACAGTTCCGGTTTCTGTGCATATTGGATGCACTGTACCACTTTCATCCTCATAAATAAATCAATAAACAATTATAATACATTTTATTGATAAGTGCCTTTCAAAGCTCTCAAGGACACTTTACAATCACGAAACAGGCACATGAATAAAACCACAGATAAAATTCTAAATAAGTGTAAGAGTGTAATAACCGGAGATAAAATTACATATATAATGCGATTTTAAATAGGTGGGTTTTGAGATGGGATTTAATGAATACATAGTGTTATTTTACCAACATATACCGCTTTTTTTTCCATGTCAAGCTTTGAAAGAATCAAAATCTGCCTGGATTAATTCATAAACAATCCTCCAAAGGCATAGTTGATGACATCCTTGAGAGTTTTGAAAGGTGCTTAGAAATTAAATGGATTATTATTATTATTATTATTGCAATCGATTAAGAAAAGTCCTTCCGTATCAATTCGAGCCGTCTGGACTCTAATGTAGCGCCCATAAAATGCACAAATGACGCACAAGCTCCGTTGGAAATGGGCTGATTTGTCCGCTGGGAATTTGTGTCAATTTACACCTTCTTTTTGTGTGTTACCGCAATTGGCTGCGACACACAACGATTCACCATCACGTTATTTACGTACTTTTTTCCTTCTAATTTCGCCATCAACACTGTGTTTTCAGATGAAAAAAAGTACCCAAAATGCATTGTGTGTCGCTTTCTTGGTCAGGGGCGTTCCCTCCGTGACGTCACGTATGGGATCGTCATTAACTCGAAAACAAGACTTCCTGAATATTAAGCGTGAGCCCTAAAACGTAAAAAATAGCTATATGCGGTGGAATCTTTGTAAAATGTTTTAAGTCATTTTACAAATTATGGACACAACCTGTCCGCAGGCATCGGTTGGTCTTTTTTGTATATTTTGTATGCAACATATAGGACTTTGCTAACATTCCCCAAATCAGTTCCCGGTTCTTTTGCGGTTGACATTTTCGTATGTCATATTTTCTGACGTCACACGTGATGACAGTTTTTATCAGCTCCTAATTTTTAGACTAAAACCATTTTTCCTCCTCGACCGGATCGCTGCAGGCAAGCATGGGCTTTGGTCTCCGTGGTGGGCGGCGGTAACGCGTCATGCTCGGAGGACGTCAGGGAACACGAAAACCACGACACTGGAGGGAGAGCTGTGGCAAGGCGGAACTTCACCACCGTCAACGGCGTGCGTTTCTCCGTCTCTGCTTATAGCGAGTGGAAGAACGGTGAGAATGGTATATTTGTGTCGAACCGTAGCTTTTTTTTCAAAGAGAATATCGTCGCTATACTGTGAATTGTTTTTCAGATATTAAAGAATGCGCGAAATTATTTGATTATTATTAATTCTTTATTTATCATCTCTATTTATCATCATCAATTACAGTAAAGTCTCGTTATATCGATATCGGATATATCGATAGTTCCGGTTATATCGATACTATTTCTATGCACGCATGGAGAAAATTACATGCAAACAGGGTCGGATATATCGATAGTCCCGGTTATATCGATATTTTTTCGGACTCCCTTGAATAACGATATAACGAGACTTTACTGTATTTGAAGGAGATGAATAAAAAATGAAAAATATATATCCCTATCCCTGTCAGATGACCGACTGAGATTAAGCCTTTTGTGACCGTATCGTTATGACAAATACGAGACTTTGAAATCACCTAACGTTACCTTTGAGAGCTTTATTCAAAGCGACTGTACAAATCCACACCTGGTTAAACATTAATTTCCTTTCTCCTTTTATTGTGATGTAACCCGAAAAAAATGTTGCATAATAAATCACCCGTCATTCCATTTTCGAAATTGAAAGTTTATTATTTTCCGTTCCTAGATAAAAAGGTTTCTTCAGCCATCATCTGTACTTCTTTGAAGGTGTCGGACGTTTCGCTTCTTATCCAAGATGCTTCGTCAGCGAACTAAAGTACTACTGGTAGTTTCGGCCCTATATATATCCCTACCTATAGGGCCGAAACTACCAGTAAGACTTTAGTTCACTGACGAAGCATGTTGGATAAGAAGCGAAACGTCCGACACCTTCAAAGAAGTACACATGACGGCTGAAGAAACCTTTTCATCGATGGACCACTCCTGTACGACTGAGAGCTTACACAGACGTTTCCTTTCTTAGGCTTCCCAATCTCGGGCTTTCAAGTAGATGCGGTGGACCAAGTGGTGCTAAACCTCCAGGATGAGGTTCAGGAGACCTGGCATCCCGGCAATAAGATTGTTATTGCCAGTACGGATTATTCCATGCATCAAGCTGAAGAGTTTACTCTTCTACCGTGCCCTCATTGCACCAGCACGCAAGTCCGACTACAAGGTGAGGTGGCGTACTTTTATCAAACCTAAAACATCATTCGGAATACAGTGACAGTGAGCTTACAAATTTAATTGCTGCCCAGAAAGTGTGTGTAAGGTGAAAAGTGTGTATTCCAAACATTAATTTCCCATAGGAAACCATTAAAATGAGAATAATCCGTTCCCAGGTCCCAGTAACACAGAATTTTCTACTAAATAAGCATTAAAACTACACAAAATATACCTTATTTTATGTATAATAAATGTGCTATGGGATTGTAATTAAAGAAATAAACGGTACTGTAGAATAAAGTCGTTTTATTTACCTTTGTGATGGTCATTGATGGCTTGATGGAATGGATAGCTTTTTGCGTAATGTGTCTCAAGGAGCTCTGGGTTGTACATCTTGGAAGTTGTGATATTGCAACAGATACAGGCAGACACACTATAAACTTCATTAATAGCTGGTTACCTTGCTTGTCTACTCTTCAAATTGTATAGATGGCTTGTGCGGGTTATTTGTGGAGCCTGATTGATGGGATATTTTAACCTTGCAGTCTACACTCTGCCTTTGAACTATCAAAGTTGAAACGAGTCCAAATTTTACTGTGTTTTCTATCCGTGTTCTCACCTTTTCACTTTTTTTTTCACTTTTGTTTTTTTTTTGTTTCAAGCTCTGTCGTCTGCCTTTCCTGTTCATGTGCAGCTCTGTGTTTCTGTAACCCCTCCCCCCCGCTCACTGCTGCGCGTGTCCCCTCCCTCCACTACCACGGATCTTGACCAATCCCATGCGGCTTTAACCGAAGACTGTCACTGCGGAATAGAGGAAAAAAAAAGTTGGCTGCCATTTCCAGCTCCTCGTTCACTTCGGAAATCCAGCTCCAAGAACCGGCTCGTTAGCGAACGACACATGACTCATTGTGGCGCTCCCTGTGTTTCCCGAAAAATAGTTTGTATGCCAAGATTATATTGTCGCGAATTTAACGTTCGTAAGGCGAAAACTTCGTTAGATAAAGCCTTCGTAAGCCGAGGTATCACTGTATTGTTTAAATTTGGCATTATCCTCTGAAATATATTTTTTTAACCTCACCCTAATGTACTGACTCAAACGTCACTGTGCATATTTTTCATCTTTCCATTGTCGGCAATGACCAACTCCCTTCCTGCAGAAAGGGATGTGATAAAGCGGGAGGTCTTGACTTTTGAGTCGCTGTCAAAACCAGGCAGCTGCTCTGCATTGTCATTGCCAAAAGCGCCCCTAGGACGCAAGCACTGATTTGTTTTTAGAAGTGTCTCACCGAGTTCTCTTCCAACTGTATATTATCATAGTGGACAGTGTTGAGGTGCGCCTGGCGCTAAGCATATTTTTTTTAGTGGGAAGAAAATATTTAACTGAACACTTTGCGATACTCCCATTTTATTTGGTTAGTACCATGGATCATCCAAATTTCAACGCAGCATGTTATGTGTTACCAGATGGTTTTCTGTAATTTCTTCTTTTGGGTAACACTTTAAAGTGAAGCAGTTTTCTCCTGGCTTAACTCATTCACTGCCAGACAATGTGTAAAAATATGTCCACTCCAGTGCCGGGGTTTTTGTCATTTTCACTCAAATTGCAGGACACACAGAATATTGAGTTTTTGCACTACATAAACATTCAATTTAGCGTACGGAACCTTAGACTCTTCTTTCTTTCATCAGAAAAAAAGTTAATTCCTAAGTTACATGGTTCTAGCGTTATCTGAGCTTGAAATGGGGGCAGCTGTACAAAATGCAGTGCAATTCATACATATGGATTTATTCACGCTTTAACAACAGCTGAAGATGTAAGAAAGCGCTAACGTTGACAAAAAGCAAATGCTGCCCCCTCGTGGAAGGGAAAAACATTGCCAGAGGTCTGACAAGCACTTTATCGACACCCTCCCGCAAGAAAACCCAAAACCGGATCAAATTCGGGTATGGTACTCCACGTCATGCTTTTGGATAAGATTTACCATGTATTAGTGTCGCAGTGGAGAAATGTACATTTCTCAGCTGCAAAGTTATGAAATGAAGAGGAAAGGAAAGAAAGAAGTAGAAAAAAATATTTCAATTCACGAATAAATTCAGGAATGGCAGTGAATGAGTTAAAAGCGCCTCCCCAAAAAATAATTCTCATTTCATGCCTTGAAGTAACATTTCAATGTTTTTAACTAAGGATGGGCGAGTGCTAATAGCACATTTCGGGGGAGTACATATGGATATATAATAATAATACTAACAATAATAATAATAATAATAATAATAATAATAATAATACTAATAATAGTAATACATTTCATTTATATTACTTCCGGGTTGAGTGAACGCTGGCGCGTGTGGCTGCTGCTGCTCACGCGCAGAAAAAAATATTCTGTGACTGTAAAGTGTCCTTGAGAGTTTTCAAAGACGCTTATAAATGAAATTTATTATTATTATTATTATTATTATTATTATTATTATTATTATATTATTATTATAAGCGGCTTTCAAATCTCTCAAGGTCACTTTACAGTCACAGGATAAGTTTTTCTGTGGGTGAGCAGTGGCAGCCACACGCGCCAGCCTTCACTCAACCCGGAAGTAACTCATATAGAATAGTAAGACAAATAGATAGAAAGCTAGCTAGCAAGCCAATAGATAGATAGCCAGCCAGCCAGCCTGATAGCTACGGTATGACAGAAAAGACAAATATAATAGTCTTAGCACAATATTTCTTACTAATGGCTACATAAACAAAAGTCAAAGGAACAAAAAAAACTAAATAAATAACAAATAATATGACAACACAAAGACACAAAGTCATTCATTCTTCAGCACTTGATAAGTACTCCACCGGTGGGAGAATCAGAGGTGAACGATTCCGATCACGAGTCAACACATTTGCCAATACATTCCTTCTGGACCCGTCACATTCTGATAGCGCGTCTCCTCTTGTGCCATTTCGCCAAATCCTCCCATGCTGATTGCATGCGTGCGCTGCGTAGGGAAGCCTCTCTACACCCACGTTGGTGAGATCATCGATGGAATCGACATGCGGGCTGAGGTGGCGCTGCTCTCCAGGAACATTCTTATCTATGGAGAAATGGAAAATTCCTGCTATGGAAACAACTTGTGTCAGTTCTACAACCATGACACCTTCGGGGGCCACATCAAGGTTTGTAACGTGATAGCGCAAACTGAGCTGTGGTTTTCTGTATGCCTTATATTGACATGACTATGTGAAACTCATCAATGTTCAGTTTTAGCCCCTGATGCTAATTTGGGTCATTATTCATTTTCTATGCTTCTATCTTTTTTTCTTTACTCTGTCACGGCCATTTATCCTTCTTCTTCCCACGTCCTCTTTCGATTACCCTTCTGTCAACTCCATCTGGATATATACAATATGCAGCCTCCCCATCTTAACACATTTACTGCCAGACGATGTGCAAAAATGTGTCCGCTTCAGTGCCAGGGTTTTTGTCATTGTCACTCGAATTCCAGGACCCACAGAATATTGAGTTTTAGGACTACATAAACATTCAATGAAGTGTTAGAAACAGTAGATTCTCTTCTTTCATTAGAAAAAAAGAGTTAATTCCTAAATTATATGGGTCTGGAGTTATATGATCTTGAAATGAAGACAGATATGCAATACATACATATTGGTTTATATAGAATGAAATGGATTCTTATTCTTATTCTTATTCTTATTGTTAGTATTATTATTATTATTATTTGCCTACTATTTGCTATCTATTAGCTATCTGTCTAGCTATTTTCTAGCTAGCTAGCTAGCTATTCACTATCTAGCTGACTGGCTATCTAGCTAGGTATCTGTTGGCTATTTATTAGCTAGTTAGCTAGCTTTCTATGTATTTGAGTTACTTCCGGGTTGAGTGAACGCTGGCGCATGTTGCTGACGCTGCTCACCCACAGAAAAACACATCCTGTGACTGTAAAGTGACCATGAGAGTTTTGAAACGTGCTTAGAAATGAAATTGATTATTATTATTATTATTAATAATAATAATAATAATAATAATAATAATATTATTAGCTAGCTAGCTATTTGCTATCTATTAGCTATCTGTCTAGCTATTTCCTATCTAGCCAGCTATCTATTCACTATCTAACTGATTGGCTATCTAGCTAGGTATCTGTTGGCTATTTATTAGCTAGTTAGCTAGCTTTCTATGTATTTGAGTTACTTCCGGGTTGAGTGAACGCTGGCGCATGTTGCTGACGCTGCTCACCCACAGAAAAACACATCCTGTGACTGTAAAGTGACCATGAGAGTTTTGAAACGTGCTTAGAAATGAAATTTATTATTATTATTATTATTATTATTATTATTATTATTATTATTAGCATTAGCTAGCTATTTGCTATCTATTAGCTATCTGTCTAGCTATTTCCTATCTAGCCAGCTATCTATTCACTATCTAAGTAACTGGCTATCTAGCTAGGTATCTGTTGGTTATCTATTATCTAGCTAGCTAGCTTTCTATCTATTTGAGTTACTTCCTGGTTGAGTGAACGCTGGCGCGTGGCTCCCGCAGCTCACCCACAGAAAAACACATCCTGTGACCTTGAGAGTTTTGAAAGGCACTTAGAAATGAAATTGATTATTATTATAGCGCTTTAACAACAGCTGAAGCTAGAACAAAGCACTAACATGGAAAAAGGGTAAATGCTTCCCCCTTGTTGAAAATAACAAAAAACATTGCCACAGGCCATGGCTAGCGCTTTATCTGCACCCAAGCATGAAAAAACAAAACCCGAACAAATTCGGGAATGGTGTCATATATTCAATTCCAGAATAAATTTGTGAATGGCAGTGAATGAGTTAATGTCTCCAATGTTCTGTCTGAGCTTTTACGCATGCATGTCTGACTGTAGCCAAAGGAAAGATCGGGGATTTTGTGCGAATGATTAGAGGCATGGAAAATTGGAGGGAATATTGGTCCTCACCTTATGCACCTGCGTTCCTAGGAGTACTTTAAATATTTATCAAGCTGACAACCTTTGAGGAACACTGTAAAGTGAAAATTATGTATACTTCATTCTTAAATACGTGTGGTTGATGCTTTGGCTCTCAGTGTAATAATAATAGTCAGCCTTCACAGAGCCAAAATGGTCTATTTTCCTAATCCACTATCGAATTCTCTCCCCACATTGTGTCAGATCTTTGGAAACTTTTCCTCGGTGCATCTGTCTTACGTGGAGCTGAAGAACATGGGCCAGCAGAGGGAGAGCAGTCGCTACCCGATCCATTTCCACATGTGTGGCGACGTAGACCAGAAGGGAGGCTACTGGGAGCCTACCTATGTTGACGGCCTCTCCATTCACCACTCCTTCTCCCGTTGTCTCACCATCCATGCCACCAACGGTTTGCTGGTTAGTAGTTTGCAGTAACGGGCCGTGCATGTTACTCCTACGCCTTCAGTCGTGCTATGCCTGAATCAGTCAGCTGCGAGTGTGGTGTGATATTACTACACGTCCACTAGAAGTTGTCGTTCGCCTTTTGAATTGGAGAAACTTTAGAAATACTGTCTAAACTGTTTGAATTTTTACTATGATCGTTTGAATTCATGAGAACCTCATAAAATTGCAATATTATTTGCTATTTTTTGCTTGCTTAGGAGCTCCCCAACCTTAACGAAGTCCATGTATTCTTGAAAAGTCCGTCTTGAAAATGACTTTAACAGTAAATCTCCAACCAAATCCATTTTGGGTTGGCAAAACCGCTATTAAATCAACGGAACAATATATTTGCTTATGTAGCTCATTACCAATACAGTGTGCTAGCTCTGGCCAGTATGCTCTTCTACTGACCAGCCAATCATGTGACTAGCCAATCAAAGTATGCGAAAACTCTTGACGTTTCCAGCGCCTTCCTACAGGCCTTGGGTTGCCAACTCGAACTCTGATTAATTAAAGCAACAGTTTCATCGACATTGATTTTTATGCTACAAGGCCTGCAGAACTGATTGTGAAGGCAACAATGGCTGAAATGTGGTTGGTTAAATACTTAAATACGAAAACACACATCTGGAAGCTTGTGATTCAGATATTTTTAGGCCAGCAGAGAAGGCCTTGCAGGCCCTGACGGCTCACCACTGGTAGTTTGGTATAAAAATTATGGATGACGTGTCTATGTTGACTCCTCATCAGTTTCAACCTCCATATTTGAATGACATTGTTCCTCTCATTTTCTTCTTTGGTCTTCCAAAATCCGTCCTGTTTCTGTCTAAATATGTTTCTTGAACATAACCATGCCCTAGAACAGTATTTTCTACTTTCTTGTGCGGCCTAATTTGATCGTATCAGATTTGTACAAAATCCAAAACAATAATTCCCATAGGGAAGAATAGAAATCCACTTAATCCGTTCCAGATACCTAAAAATATTGACCAAAATAAATACATTTTTGAGAATATCTATCTTAGATGGCATGGGGCTCAACTGGCTGTGTCGAGGCCATGGGTTGGAATCTGGCCATGGCTTTCCTGTGAGCATTTCACATGTTAAGTGTTTGAAAGCAGTTGTCGACAATATCACCGTTGTGACGTCAATGGCTAATCATCTCCCTAGACTTTTGTCCTTGAGGATTTTTTTCACGGTCATCGTTTTTCTCTCAGCATCAAGGAAATGGAAAGTACAACGTTGTTTTGTACACAAAATGCCAAGATGACCTCTACCCATCCTTCCTGTCAACGCTACGCCACTAGCAAATGCCAGCCAATTTCCCCTCAGCGCTAATCAGTAAACCCTTTTGTGGGAAAGCCACCGTCATCCGTGACGGTTTCCCAGCAAAAGAGGAAGACAGACACTCTTAGTAATGTGCTAAAACGCCCCGATGGGAACCTCAAACAAGATTATTGTAGATAATGACTTCCTGAAAAGACAGGAACCCTAAAACTGAGCATTTTTCATCTGCCACCTGGCTTCTGATGGACTACAGAAAAGAGGCGCATTACAGGATTTGGTTTAAAAAAATGTTAGATAGTTGTTGACATGTTTACTCAAATGTCAAAGGGCCTCCGCATATGATCTATAGCACTTAGGATGCAATCTATTATGTGATTGAAAAGTATTATTCTTTTGATTTTAAGGACTTTATGGAAAATTGATTGTTGACTATTGTATTTTCCGGTGTATACGGTGCACCCAACACCCACAACAGGTCTCACAACTACTTTCAGCAGCCACCGACAGCCGCCATCAAAGAAGTCGGGCGTAACTTTAGCGCCTTATATTTTATAACGTTTTGTATATTATATTTGGAAAACTGTTTTCATTTATTGGGGGTGTGCCTTGTAATCAGGTGCGCCTTATATATGGAAAAAGTTTGAAAATACACCATTCATTGGGGATCGCCTTTTACAGCGGAAAATAGGGCAATTGGTTTAAAAACACTAATCTGCTGCAGGCATCCAAAGAACTGCTGAAACGGGATTGATACTGATTTTATAATTCTCTATATATTTTTTGGTTTTCCAGGATTTCCCTGTAAATTAACCTAATATTAGCATTTAAATAATATTGTTATGTATTTATTTACACATTACTTTTTGCATTATTTGTGCATGTATTTATACGCCCACTGCACCACCCATTTATTTATGTATTTATTTATGTATTTATGTATTTATTTATTTATGTATTCATTTGTGTGTGTATTTATTTACCCACTGCACTGCCTATTTATTTGTTTATATGTCGAGCAATTACTTAATTAAATTATTAATTTTGAATTCCTTTGAGTATGAAGTACGGATAATGGATGGATGAGTATGAATTGGCCATACCAAAAATAATGTTTTGTGTCTCCTTTGACCAGGTGAAGAACACGGTGGGCTACGACACCCTGGGCCACTGCTTCTTCCTGGAAGACGGCATCGAGCAGCGGAACACTTTCTACCGCAATTTAGGCCTACTGACTCGACCTGGCACTCTGCTTCCGACTGACCGCAATGAGACCCTTTGCCTCAGCATTAAGGACAAAGTCTACAAGGGCTACACTCCATCTCCGAGCACAGAGTGCAAGTAAGAAAATATTACTCAAAATAATCAACATCAAATCCAGGAGATAATTGGATTGCATTAGATTAGCCTTTATTAGTCTCGCACTGGAGACATTTACATTTCACAGCAGCAAAGTTAGGAAAGGAAGGAAAGAAGTAGAAAAACAAAATACAGGAGATACTGGAAAGGCAGCCACTCTCGCGGCGCCATCTTGAAGTCAAAAAAACCTTTTGACACACATTCACGCACACACACACAGTATATACCGTATATACACATATATACGGTATACAGTATATACACATATATATATATATACCGTATATACACATATACATATATTTTTATAGATACACACACATAACGCACAGCGCCATCTTGAAGTAAAAAAAAACCTTGACTTCAAGATGGCGCCGTGAGAGTGGCTGCCTTTCCAGCAGCTCCTGTATTTTGTTTTTCTACTTCTTTCTTTCCTTTCCTCTTCCTTTCATAACTTTGTTGCTGTGTTACTTCCAGGTAGTTTGAACGCTGGCGCAAATGGCTGCCGCTGCTCACCCGCACAAAAAAAAAAAGTTCTTATCCCGTGACTGAAAAGTGTCCTTGAGAGTTTTGAAAGGCGCTTAGAAATTATGAATTATGATAATAATGATAATGATAAATGATTATTATTATTACTATTAAAAGAACAAAATAAAAAAATAATATGACCACACAAAGAAAAGGACAGTCATTCAATCTTAAGCACATTCTGCACCCTCTATTGCAATGAAGCAGTTCTCGATGAAAGAGGAGAGGAACAAAGCCTCCTTTTCACCAGTGGAACAGGAACGCCATGGTGAAATGTGCACGTCTACTACAAGCTAAATTTTGAAAGCAAACACAAAGCTGTAGCACCCATTGACAAAAATACATCTCATCTCCTGTCCCACGTAAATCCGCTTCAATTCCAAGCAACGACAGTTCCACATCCGTCCAACAGCACCGACCTTTCCGCTGAACAAAGCAAGGCTGTGAAAATGCTACCCATTCCAGGCGCAAATAAAGCATGATTGTCCCAGAGCTGTCCAGCGATGGCAGTCAAATGGCACTGACATTCCTCCCAATCAAAAACGGTGCTGGCATATTCATGCTGCCAAAAAGGCGCAACTTGCTAACTCCTGCCTACTCGGGTGCCATCTTGGACTTCTTCATTGAGTATTTTTTTTCAGTTTATTAAAGCATGAAATCCGAAAATTTGCAATTTAGCGAATGCCGAACCTCGGAAAGCAGCTCATTATGAATTTTAAGATAGTTCCGATGTCGGAACTCTGCTGCAGTAGCGTCGATAAATATGAGATCATGGTACTCGGAAGATACACGTGCAAAAGAGCTAGCGAGGGAAGAGATTGGCACTTTGATGGACAACAATTCTGCGTGAGAGACGCAATTTTTATCTGTGAAATAACATCCGCTCCTCTAGAAACGGATGTTTGTCCGTCCCGGTCAAAGAAGTGCCACTGCGAGAGACTCTCCGACGTCTGGTTCCAGCCTTTTTTTGTGCCTGTGTGTTTTGGCCGGCCTGTCCTTATCCAGGGTTTATGTTGGAGAGCTCGATTATTGGGGAATGTTTGAGAAAGATCACCGATTTCATAGTCTGCTTGGCTTCCATGTGTTGAATGATTGCCCTCGTCATTTCTTTTTGTGCTGCAATTTTGTTTTCTAGGGCGGTTTCAACCTTCTGGATCGCGAACCCCAACAATAATCTCATTGGCAATGCTGCCGCAGGCTCTCAGGTAAATTACACCAAGATCCTTTTAGAAATAAAAAGATCCCCGTGGTGAAGCATTTCAACCGTGTAACAAATTAGTCTGTCAATAAAAAAGGACTTAAGATGTCTTTGGATTTGGCGTACTGTAATTACACTGTTGAAGCGCTTTAATGTCATAAAATAGAAGAGAAGGTATGTTCTCCCAGGTAGGGGATATTTTCCGGACAGTGATACCTTGGTTTACGAACCCCTTGGTTTACGAACTTTTCGGTTTACGAATGTTAAATATATGAAAATTTTACCTTGTCATACGAATTATTTTTCGGGATACACACGGAGCTGCCACAATGAGTGATACGTCGTTCGCGAACCAGCCCGTTCTCCTCCAAACAAAATGGCAGCCAGCTTGTTTTGCTCCTCTATTCCCCACCCCCAGTCGTCGGTTAAAGCCATGTGATTGGTCAAAAACACAGCAGTGAGGGGAGGTCGTTTAAACATTAAAGAGACAGGCAGATGACAGAGAGAGTGACAAAATGGATAGAAAACAGTGAAATTTGGACTCGTTTCAACTTTGGTAGTTCAAAGGCAGAGTGTAGACTGCAAGGCTAAAATTCCCATCAATCAGGCTCCACAAATAACCCGCACAAGCCATCTGTACACTTGATGCAAAAAGCTATCAACCCAGTTAAACAGAACACAATTGATGAGGAACAAGGTAAAATTATCGCAGAGAAAGCACCTACAAGGGATCATTCCTTAAGATAGTGAAAGAAGGCCACGTTCCGTATCAAGTGTTTAATGCTGATGAAACCGGCCACTCCATTCCATCAAGCCATCAACGACCATCACAAAGGTAAATGAAACGAATATAATACAGTACAGTTTATTTCTATAATACCATAGCACATTTATTATACATAAAACAAGTTCTATTTTGTGTAGTTTTAAGGCTTAGAAAATTAAAAAGTAGTAAATTATGTTTTCTGGGGACCTGGGAACAGATTATTCTCATTTTAATGGTTTCCTATGGGAAATTAATTTTTGGGATACACACTTTTCGCCTTACACACTCTGTCCGGGAACCAATTAAGTTCGTAAGCCAAGGTATCACTGTATATTGTAACAGATCGAGCACCACCTCGCATCTGGGGAAGATTGTGCAAACGTCCATGTTTTTATGTTACTGTTGTGTTTATTATTTTGCTTTGTGTTTACTATTATATGAATACCATGGCCAAAATGTGATTAACCTTGTCACCTTTATTTTTTTTTTGTTTCAGGACGCTGGCATATGGTTTGTGTTTCACAGCTCATCCACCGGAGACTCTCACGGCTTGGTACCAGAAACGAAAGCAGAACTAACCCCGCTGGGCATTTTCTATAACAACAGGGTTCACTCTAACTTCAAGGTAGCGCGTGGAGAACATACTCAATCATTCAATGTCCATTTTAGTAAAAGTAAAAACGTGCGGAAATGTGTATTTCCAAGAGTGTCACATTTTCCCAACGCAATGGCTATGAAGTTCAATCCAAAATCTGATTTTTGGGGTGAAACAAGGACTCAAAAGTAGCGTTTGGTAATATTCACTCAGGTGTTATTTGACCTTGTGAGCGGTGAAAAACAATGTTTTTATTTACATGAAGCACGTTACCTTCCACTAACTTGCGTGGGTGTTGCGTGTATGTGCGCGCGCAGGCACACACAACAACACACACACGGAAACTGGCTGTAGAACAAGGCTCTCTGTTGTGTAATGACAGCGGTCGTCAGGTGAACTGTGAGTTCTTTGTTCGCTCTGAGGGAGAGCGAGAGAGCGACAGAGGGAGAGACATAGAAGCAGTGAGCGAGACATAGAGAGAGGGTAAGAGACAGAGAGAGAGAGAGACAGATTAAGAACGAGAGAAAGTGACAGAGGCAAAAAATGTGTATTCCAAACATTAATTTCCCATAAGAAACCATTAAAATGAGAATAATCCGTTCTCAGGTCCCCATAAACCATAGTTTTCAACCAAATAAGCCTTAAAACTATACACAATATACCTTATTTTACGTATAATAAATGTGCTATGGTATTTTAATTAAAGAAATAAACTGTACTGTATAATAAGGTCGTTTTATTTACCTTTGTGATGGTTTTTGATGACGATGGAATTGATAGCTTTTTGCATAAAGTGTCTCAAGGAGCTCTGGGTTGTACATCTTAGAAGTTGTGATATTGCAACAGATGCAGACAGACACACTAGAAACTTCATTAATAGCTGGTTCCCTTGCTTGTCTTTCTCTTCAAATTGATAGCATCTACCAAATTCTACTAAACTTGGATTAGTACTTGGACAGTTTTGTCAATAACCGTCATTGTCTGGTCACCATGCAGGCTGGGCTGTTCATTGATAAAGGAGTGAAGACCTCCAATGCAAGTGCAGCAGACCCCAGAGAATACCTGTGTTTGGACAACAGTGCCAGGTGTGTGAATCTTTTGTTCGGATTTTCTTACATCTTAGTACCTGTATTTCACGTGTTTCTGCCGAAATGACCTACTTAATTTTGCTTGCATCCCTCGAGTTATTTATAGCTCTCTCCCAAACAGTATTTTACTGCTGCCTTAGCTGTTGGTATGTGAATGGGCATATTACTCCATTTTAGCGGCGGTCCCCACAAGGATGGTATTGACAGAAATAACAAGGTTTCACACATAACCGTGTCCTCTCTTCCCAAAACTCGGCCTTCGGCTGCACGGAAAAATGTGTCGTATCCACTGGGGCTCTTGTCCTTGCTGAGTTGGGGAAAGGAATTAGGAATGTTAAAAATCCTCAAAGTTGTCTTGTCCACAGTGCATATATACAAGTCCTCAGTGCATACATAAAACGTGAAAAAGTCAAAGTCAGCTTTATTGTCAAATATGCTAATATGCATGACATGCAGCACAAAGACGCAGCGTGCAAGGCACTTATAATGTGGCTAAAAAAAGACAGACAATTGACAACAGACCATACATGTAATTTCTGAATGTAAAGTGACGTAATGTAATAATGCAAAAACAAACACAAAAAAGGTTGAAGTGAGGTCTTACAGAAAAAAAAGAAAAAAAATAGGGTTCAGGATTATAGTACAGCGAGTAGCATGTACTCACAGTTCGGTGAGTGTGGCAGTCAGAAGGGGCAGGGAGGGCAGGGCTGAGAGAGAAAGAAAGTACAGTGAGACCTCAACTTACGAACTTAATTGGTTCCCAGACAGAGTGTGTAAGGTGAAATTGAGTGTGTATCTCAAAAATATTTTTCCCATAGGAAACCATTAAAATAGTAATAATCCGTTCCCGGGTTTCCATAAAATATACTTTGCAACTAAATAAGCCTTAAAACTACACACAACATACCTTATTCTATGTATAATAAATGTGATGTTGTTTTGTAATGAAAGAAATACACTGCATTGTATCATAAAGTCACTTTATTTACATCATTTATGGCTTGATGGAATGGCGTTGGAGGTCGAAGGTCAAAGCTAATTGCTGTTTGGAAAGAGGTGCATTACATGAGGACTGTAATTAAAGAAATAAACTGCTGTAAAATAAAGTTTTATTTACCTTTTTGATGGTCGTTAATGGCTTATGGAAGGAGAGTCACCTTCCATAAGGACTGTTGGTAACTTAACCTCTGGTGCTGTTAGGGTCATGTGCTTCCGCCAAAGATCACTCCGCCAGCCGTGGTGGGTGTTTATTATGAAAATAGTGCTGATTATAAGGTTTAATTTTCATAAATTTGACGTTTGTAAGACGAAAAGTTTGTAAGATAAGGTGTTTGTAAGTTGAGGTCTCACTGTATGACACTGAGAACATGATTTTAAAGTAGTGTCATCCATATTTCTGTGTTATTAGTTTCTGTGTCATTTTATATCTATTCAAAATCTCCCATCCTGCATGAAATGATTTTTTGAAAGCAGATGGTGGTTGAAAATGAATGTCCGTGGAAGCACGATGACACCATTTTTTTTTTTTTATTATTCTTGACTTGTCAGATTCCGACCTCACCAGAACGCGGATCCCAACCAACCTCGAGTGGCGGCGATCATCGACACGCTCGTCTCCTTCAAGAACAATGACATGGGGGCGTGGATACGCGGCGGCGACATCGTCATCCAGAATTCCGGGTGAGACAACGACCGCGGAAATTGTGAATTGTGTTGAAATATTTTTTGTGGAGATTTTTTTTTTGGGGGGGAATGCCATAAGTATGACATCAAGTCATTTGTTTTGTCTTTGTGAACAGCTTTGCAGACAATGGAGTGGGATTATCCTTTGCCAGGTGCGTACATATGGGAACCCAGAGTGCATATCAGGCTTCAGGCAGATGTTTTCTTCACTTTCTTCACTACTCACTCAATGACATTCATCTTTTTAGCTCTCCCGACCAGTCAGTCTGAAATATGATAATGAAATACTATGCAAAAATATCCATCACTAAATTACATCGAATTTAAATGATATTCGTTTTTCAGAATAAGACATTTAAAATGAACTCATTCACTGCCAGACGATATGCAAAAATGTGTCCACTCTAGTGCCAGGGTTTTTGTCATTGTCACTCAAATTGCGGGACACATCGAATATTGAGTTTTAGGATGAAATAACATTCAATGCAGCGTAATAAATCTTAGACTATCTTCTTTCATCACGAAAAAAAGAGTGAATTCCTCAATTATATGGGTCTGGAGTTATATGAACTTGAAATAAGGGCGACTGTCCAAAATACAATGCGATACTGAACATAGCATATAATAATAATAATAATAATAATAATAATAATAATACATTTTCAAAACTCTCAAGGACACTTTACAGTCTCAGGATATTTTTCCTGCGGGTGAGCAGTGGCAGCCATACGCGCCAGCGTTCAGTAGCTTATTTACAACAGCTGAAGCTGGAGCAAAGTGCTAACATGGACAACAGGGAAATGCTGCCCCCTTATGGAAAAGAAAAGTGATTGCCAGAGGCCATGGCCAGCGCTTTATCGGTACCCAAGCATGAAAAAACGAAACCCGAATAAATTCGGGAATGTCGCTCTACGTCATATTTAGACTCTTTTTTTATCAGAAAAAAAGAGTTAATTCCCAAGTTATATGGTTTTTGAGTTATCTGACCTTGAAATGAGGGCTCCACTTCACATTTCCCGGATAAATTCGGAAATGGCAGTGAATGAGTTAAAAATAAAAATGTGACTTTTTTTTGTTTTGTTGTGTTTTTTTTTTTGTCTGAATTTACTCTTGTTGCAGTGATGGCAGCTACCCAAAAGACGAAGGCTCCAGTCAGGAAGTGACGCAATCTCTATTTGTGGGAGAAAGTCGAAACCGGGGCACCAACGGAGGACAGAATAAATACTGGGGATTAGGGGGGACCGATGGCAAAATGAGAACTCTGCCGAGAAACAGGTGAAGTACGACGGGGGTCCATAGAAGTGTCAAAAACAAATAGACGTAGCTACAAAATGGGGAGGAAGGTGTGGTTGAACAAACAAACAAGGAACTTGTGGGAGGAAAGTAGGAAGTTCTTGCCAGAGTAATGAGCTGTTTACATAAGCGCCCATGTAGTTTGCTAGTCACATGACTCATGGCTGCATTTTCATGACATCATCCATTTTTTTATACTTTGTATAGAATTTCTTATGAAATTGATGTCATCGTTTCCTCTATTATTCCCGGAAGGCAATTTAAGAGCATCCGAATTAGACACGCCATCACTCATAAAACTCAAAAGCCATTATGTTCGAACCTTTAAATTATTCACCGATCAATGTACGTACAGTCAAACCTCGGTTTTTGACCATAATCCGTTCCAGAAACCTGTTTGAAAACCGATTTGGTCGAAAAAAAAAAAAACAAAACATTTCACATTGTAATCAATGCCTGCTTTTATTTATTTATGTTTTTTTTTTAATCGTGATTGAACAATACAAACACACCTGCTCACAATTGAACGCTACAGGATGAGATGCGACACAAGGAAGTTGGTCGAGAACCTAGACGTTCAAAAACTGAGGTTTGACTGTATGCTTCCATTCAAAGCAGAGGACTCCGGTTCTTTCTACTGATGGTTAATTCTTTAATGCGATTTCACTAGCATGAAGAATTACCACCGACACCACCGCAGAACACTTTGCCCGCTTTGCATTCCAAAATGGAAGTTTTGATCGTGGTACTTGTTATCTTTTCCTTGCTAAATAGTTCAGCGATAAAGCATGTCCATTCTTGCCGTCTTCTCAGTAAAATGAAACTTAAAGGACAACCGACGTCACTTTTTAGTTTTTTAACTGACATCAGAAAAACATTTTAGCATCTAAAATACCCAAAACACGCAGTATGATATTTTTAGTCAAATGCAAAACACCAATAAGCAATAAATGTCCAAAATCTGCTAAAAATTGAGCTGCGAATTGGGCATTTTCAGGAAGTCCCGCCCCCAGTTCGTGACGTCACGCCAAGACGTCTTGCATTGCTAGTTAATCAAAACAATGGCTTCAGATTCGGAGAATATGCTTTCTTGTTACACCTCCAGTCATGAATATGATTCAAATAGTTCTGAAGAGGAAAGCATACATTTTTGCATTCGATTAAACAATTTACTTCATGTCATTTTGAGGCAACATTGGGGAGAAACGGATCACCAGAAAACAGGAACAAAATGGCGACCTCCTGTGGCCACATCCGTTTCCACAGGCTGATAAATTCCTAATATGGAGCTTGGACACCCTCTTCTGGCGGCTTTTGGGTGCAACACAAGGTTTTCAGACCAAACAATACAGCAAAATACATTGACGTGATGGAAGGACTGCTCCAATGTGTCTTTTTTTCGGTGTGGGGCGTATATTCAGCACGAGTCTTAAAACGTAAAATAAAGCTAAATGCGGTGGAATCTTTATAAAATACGCTCAGTAGAAGTCATTTGAAGCCATTTTACAAATTATGGACACAACTTGTCCGGAGATGTCGGTTGTCCTTTAAAGAAGCACGGAAAGTAAAACCTGTACTGCAAGTAACAACAAACCGATGTATTGAATGTCAAGAAAATAAAGCACAGCCATCTGCTGGTCAACTATGGGATAGCAGTTATAAACAAATGTATCAGCAGCATTTACAGACTGTATAGAATTTCAAATTAAAATCATGTCACCGTTTCCTCTATTATTATTACAGTCAAACCTCGTTTTTCGACCATAATCCGTTCCAGAAACCTGTTCGTATTTAAATGATTCACCATTATTCTTATCATTATATTACGACTATTGTAAAATGACGTCGCTGTTATCAAAACAACCGACTTACTCACACTTCCCCACTTTAGAACCTTCCCCATCCGAGGCTTCCAAATCTACGACGGCCCGGTGCGCTTGACCCGCAGCACGTTCCGCGGTTTCATCCCCACGCCGGAGCGTTACACCAGCGCAGTTGGCTTCAGCCTGAAAAACACCTGGCAGCTCACCCCTCGTAACAACATGTCGCAACTCCAATTCCACACCACCGTAAGCGCACTCGCAGCCATTTTTACGTTGACTCGCTAAATCTCATAACCGCCCTTATGTATCCCATCCTCAGGTGGGTCTGCGGTCATTTTTCGGTCGTCCCGGCCAGTGGTTTGAAGAGAATGACTTGGATGGCGACAAGAACTCCATCTTTCATGATGTGGATGGCTCAGTGACGGGCTACATGGACACTTATGTGGGGAGGGCCGACAATTTTCTAATCCAGCATCCGAGTTGCGTTCACAAACCCTCGTGGAATGGAGTTATATGCAGCGGTCGCTACTCTCAGGTACAGCAGAAGACCTCAGTTGCATCCAAAGTAAAAACGTAGAAGCCGTTATATAATCGACAATCTTCCTCACTCCTTCATCAGGTGTATATCCAGACCCAAGGTGCTCCCAGCCTCATTCTCTCCATCAACAGAGACGAATACCCCACAGCTCCTTTGGTTCTGAGAGGTATTAACAGCCAGGGGGCGCTGTCACAACAGTATCAACCTGTTTTGATGATGAGTAAGAGTTATACGCTGCACTGGAACGGAGCCGCGCCCAGAGAGGTTGTCCTCTCCCTCATCAATTTTGACAAGTGAGGCCACAAACCGCGATAGATGAAAGGACGGCAGATTTATTTTTATATCAAAAAGATGATTGATAAATTAGAGGTGATAGATGGAACATGCAGTGGGCTGTTTGAGTTTTTTTTGGGGGGATACTGACTATGATTGAGATCTTTTACTCAGAGGGAAAGTAGTCAACGTTACTACAAAGTCGGACACTTTTTTTGCATGCAGTGTATAAGCAGACCCATGTTTTTTATTTATTTCTGGATTTACTTGTGTATTTATGTATGTATGTAAGTACAGTAAAGTCTCGTTGTATCGATATCGGTTATATCGATAGTACTGCTTATTACGATACTATTTCTATGAACGCAAGGAGAAAATTTAAATGCCGCAGGATCGGATATATCGATAGTCCCGGTTATATCGATATTTTTTCCGACTCCCGAGAATATCGATATAACGAGACTTTACTGTATTTATTTACCCACCTATCTACTACTTATTTACTTATTTATCTATTTACCCATATGCTTATTTACCTATTTACCTATTTACTTATTTACCTGTTTACTTAATTACTTATTTACTTTAACATTACTTAGTTTACCTTAACTTTACTTTAACATTACTTAGTTTACCTTAACTTTACTTTGACATTACTTATTTTACCTTAACTTTACTTTAAAATTACTTACTTTAACTTTACTTACTATAACTACTTACGTTAACTTTACTTACTTTAACTTTACTTAGTTTAACTTTACTTACTTTAACTTTACTTACTTTTACATTACTTACTTTTACTTTAATTACTTTTACGTTACTGACTCTTAATTTACGTACTTTTACTTTAATTACTCTTACACTACTTACTCTTACTTTATTTACTTTTACTTTACTTACTCTTACTTTACTTTGAATGTACTTACTTTTACTTTACTTCCTTTTACTTACTTTCACTTTACTTACTTCTACTTTACTTACTTTGACTTTACTTACTTTCACATTAACTCACTTTCACATTAACTTACTTTAACTTTACTTTACTTACTTAATTTACCATATTTTCCAGTGTATAAGGTGCACCCAAAAGCCTCGATTTTGCGCCTTGCGCCTTATATGCAGGTGCGCCTTATATGTGAAGTCATACTGAGCCACGACAAGTCACAACAGCCGCCGAATCCATTTCCCCCTTGTAGAAAAAATAGTGCGTAACCCCAGCCTTTACTATAGCGCCTTATAATGTGGTGTGGTTTATATTTGAAATACTTTTATATATTTATATATTATACAGTAAAGTCTCGTTATATCGATATCGGATATATCGATAGTCCCGGTTATATCGATACTATTTCTATGCACGCACGGAGAAAATTACATGCAAACAGGGTCGGATATATCGATAGTCCCGGTTATATCGATATTTTTCGGACTCCCTTGAATATCGATATAACGAGACTTTACTGTATTTGGAAAACTTTTTTCATTCATTGAAAGTGTGCATTATAGGCCGGTGCGCCTTATATATGGAAAAAGTTTGAAAATACACCTTTCATTGGGTTACGCCTTATACTCCAAAGGGGCTTATACACCGGAAAATACAGTATTCATTCATTCTGTATTAGAGATGACTGGGTGCTGTTCGGACTGTGCTATCCACCGGACACCACCTTCCAGATCGTGGCCGACATCTACGACAGGCAGAGCAATACTTTTGATGACATCACCGACTATGGGCCTGTATTCTCTCTGCCTGATCTGGAGTCTCGACCGATGGAAAGGAAATACTTCTTCGACCAAAATGTCGGGTGAGGCAAAGCCACTAGCTTAATTACATCAACCTTAACCTCAATAAAGATGACAATGTACAGACCCTCCCCTACTTACCAACATCCGAGTTACGAACAACGGTATATAAAACATTTTTTGTATTAACATATGCAGTATTCTCTCCAGTTGGACATGTACATATCTTTACAGAGCATATATGTTATTAAATGTTTATTTTTCAGTACAAACCAATACAGGTTACTTATATGTCAGTCGCTGTGGACGAAGACTCGGAACCAGAATGATTGACAGACGTCTGAATCCTGCAGCACTCTGCCTAGCTATTTTTTAAGAGTACATGCAAATTAAAGTGTTGCATTAGTAAAACATAGTTTTCTAGATTAGAATACCACACCTCTTGAGTTCTAAGCACAAACAACAGTAGGCAATAAAACATTGTGTTTTCCATGAACTGATAAATTTGTAACCTGGCTAATGACCTCTTCCCGTGAAGGAGTTTGAAGTCCTAAATTACTTCTGTGATAAGGAGTTTCCCAAGTCTTAAATTCTGTCCAACGCCAGATCTCCTAGATGACAGTTTAACTTGCTGTGTCTGTTGACCTGATTGACCCCAGGTTGTCTGTGCTTCAATTGTGTATTGAGTCATAAGTGTTGACTAAGCATATAACAGCATGAAACCTTCAAAGATGATAACTTCTTATTCTGTCTAATCTCTATCATTATACAAGCCTTAAACATACTTATCTAAACCTTAAACATACATTCCGTACAAAATATAGCATTGAATCGACTTACGAACAAATTCACCTTACGAACGACCATTCAGAACGTATTCCGTTCGTAAGTTGGGGAGCGTTTGTACCTGATTGACTGAATTTACATTGAAACGTAATGAATGTTCCCCCGCACCCTAGTCTGCTGTGGTTGTACCTGCGAGCCCGCCACGGTCGTGACGGTCACAGCTACTGTTCGGTCAAAGGTTGTGAAAGAATCAAAGTCATGGCCACAACGTCCTCCCAGCGGACGTGTAACTGCACCAGTAACGCCTACCCCAAGTATACCAAAACCCCCTCGGCCGTCCTGCCTATGCCGGCACCAAACACGCAACCTTGCATGGACTGCGGAGCCAAACAGGTTTGTTTTGATCTTGGAGAATTGTGGTATAGGACATTCAGTCATTTAAAGGACAACCGACGCCTCCTGGCAAGTTGCGTTCATAATTTGTAAAATGACTTCAAATGACTTCTACTGAGCGTATTTTAAAAAGATTCCACCGCATATAGCTATATTTTACGTTTTAAGACTCGCGCTGAATATTCAGGAAGTCTTGTTTTTGCTTTGGTGACGATTCCTGACGTGACGTCACGTCAGGAACGCCCCTGAATGAGAAAGCAACACACAATGCATTGTGGGTACTTTGTTTGGTCTGAAAACTTCGTGTTGATCTGTGTGGATGGCGAAATTAGAAGGTAAAATACATAAATAACGTGATGGTGAATCGTTGTGTGTTGCACCAAGACTACTATTTGATACTAGTTGACACAAATTCCCTGCTGACAAATCAGCCTAGCTTGGGTGCCATCTTGTGCATTTTCTGGGACGCTACATTGGCGCTACTGACGGCTCGAATTGATACGGAAGGACTTCTTTAATAGATTGCAAACATTTATGCTTTCCTCTTCAGAACTATTTGAATCATATTCATAACTGGATGAGTAACAAGAAAGCATCTTCTCCGAATCTGAAGCCATTGTTTTGATTCTAGAGCAAGGCAAAGACGTCATGGTGTGACGTCATGAACAAAGGGGCGGGGCCATCTGAAACTCGGCATCTCCGGGGTCATTTTGAAGTAGTTTTGGGACACTTTAAGTCATTTTTATTGGTGTTTTGCATTTGACTAAAAATATCAGCCTGCGTGTTTTGGGTATTTTAGATGCTATAAAACGTTTTTCTGATGTCAGGAAACAAAAAAATGGTGTCGGTTGTCCTTTAAGTCCTCGTAAAATGCACTACAAGCTTCAGATTTGTGGCTGGAGAACATCCTAGCATGATTTTTATTGTATTGTGTCGGAAATATCACCCCCCCCCTCCACCGCCCCCGGTGATTTTTTTGTTTGTTTGTATTTCCTCAGCTTGTGTTTACCAGTGAGCCGTGGATGTCCTACCTCCAGACGCAAGTGAAGTCTCTCAGTGTAAAGGAGCAGAAAAGCGGTGACAACATGTCCTTCATTGCTGTGAGTATACATCGCCTCCACTAATCGGAGTGGGAAATTTCCACCAGAAGTTAAACTGGGGAGATTTGGGGAAATATGACATGTGGACAGAAAGAAAGGGGTTATGTCATCAGTTGTGGAGATCCGAGTAAAATAATAATAATAATAATAATAATAATAATAATAATAATAATCTCAAACTTGCGCTTACCCTCTGTGTTTTTGTGTTTGTTATTGCAGGAAATGTTTTTTCCCAAAATAACTCATTCGCTGCCATTCCTGAATTTATTCGGGTATCGAAAAGCATGACGTGGAGCGCCATTACAGAATTTGTTCAGATTATGTTTTTGTTTGTTTGGGTTTTTTTTTTTTTGCGGGGTCCCGGTAAAGTGCTGGTCAGACCTCTGGCAATGTTTTTAACTCCTATGAGGGGGCAGCATTTGCCTTTTGTACAGCTACCCCCATTTGAAGCTCGGACCCAAATATGTATGTATTGTATTTTGTACATCCGCCCCCATTTCAAGCTCATATAACTCCAGGCCCATATAATTTAGGAATTAACTTTTTTTTCTGATGAAAGAAGAGATTCTAAGGTTTCTTAATGCTGTAATGAATGTTTATGTAGTCCTAAAACTCAATATTAATAATAATAATTACAGTAAAGTCTCGTTATATCGATATTCAAGGGAGTCTGAAAAAATATCGATATAACCGGGACTATCGATATATCCGACCCTGTTTGCATGTAATTTTCTCCGTGCGTGCATAGAAATAGTATCGATATAACCGGGACTATCGATATATCCGATATCGATATAACGAGACTTTACTGTATAATAATAATTATTATAATAATACATTTAATTTCTAAGCGCCTTTCAAAACTCTCAAGGTCACTTTACAGTCGCAGCATGTGTTTTTTTTGTGGGTGAGCAGTGGCAGCAACACGCGCCAGCGTTCACTCAACCCAGAAGTAACTCAAATAGATAGAAAGCTAGCTAGTCAATATATTCTGTGGGTACTGCAATTTGAGTTAAAATGACAAAAACCCTGGCACATGACTGGATACATTTTTGGAAAAAAATGCTATTAAATCATCATCCTTTTGTACAGCCGCCCCCATTTCAAGCTCAGATAACTCCAGATCCTAATATGTATGGATTGTATTTTGTAAATCCACCCCCATTTCAAGATCAGATAACTCTTGACACATATAACTTGGGAATTAATGTATATATATAATGCATTCAATGTTCATGTAGTCCTAAAACTCAATATTTTGTGGGTCCTGCAATTTGAGTACAAATGACAAAAACCCTGGCACTGGAGTGAACACATTTTTGCTCATTGTGTGGCAGTGAATGAGTTAATCGCTATTTATTGATTGATTTTTTTTTACTGTTTATTTTTCCACCAGGTAAATGAGGAGATGATGCCCTTCACTCAGCCCGGATATCTCGTAGTCTCCATAGACGCCTGCTCTGGCAAAGTCACCAAGAAAGAATCATTTGTCAAGATGGACGCCCAAATGAAGCAACACCTAACAACCGGAATACCAAAAAGGCAAGCGCCGAATCCAAACGTTTTGATTTTTGTCGGTTGGAAATGTGGCTGACTTGTTTATCGTCCTGGTCAACAGGTCCATCGTGCTGATGGCAACCCGAGGTCAACCTGAGGGTCTGCCTGATGTCGCTCACTATCTCGTCCCCTTGGGTTTGGCCAAAATGGCCGACTTGCACAATAAAGGTCAGTGGCAATGAATTCTTTCAACTTCCTTTTATTGTATTTCCCCTGTTGTGCTTCTTCCACGTGTGTTTTCGTATTTAAGCATTTAGCCAATCACATTTCAGCCATCATTTGTTACCAGGGTCAGAAATCTACCTGGACGCCTTCACAATCAGTTCTGAAGGCCTTGGAGCATAACACTCAATGTCGATGAAACTGTTTCTTTAACCAATCAGAATTTTGAGTTGGCACTCAAGGCCTGCTGGAAGGCGATGGAAATGTCAGTTTTCGCAAATTATGATTGTCTAGTCACATGATTGGTTCGTCACTAGCCAATCATAGTATTACTAGCCGCTAGTGATAAGCACATAATGGCCAGAGCTAGCACACTTTATCGGTAGCGAGTTGCATAAGCAAATATATTATGTTGATTTAATCGTGTTTTTTTTCAAACCACAATGGCTGAAGGAGGAGAAGAAATGGATTTGGTTGCAGATATACTGTTAGAGCCATTTTAACGACATATTTTTCAATAATATAATATAATATAATATAATATAATATAATATAATATAATATAATATAATATAATATAATATAATATAATAATACATTTGATTTCTAAACGCCTTTCAAAACTCTCAGGGGCTCTTTACAGTCACAGGATACGTTTTTCTGTGGGTGAGCAGAGGCAGCCACACGCACCAGCGTTCACTCATCCCGGAAGTAACTCAAATAGATAGAAAGCTAGTTAATATATAGCTAATAGCTAGCCAGCTAGATAGCTTGCCGGATAGATAGCGATAGCTAATCTATAGCCAGCTAGACAGATAGCAAATAGATAGCTAGCTAGGTTGCTAGCTAGATAGCAAATAGCTAAATAGCTTAAGGTTGGACAGCTCCGAAGCTAACAAAAATAGCAAATAATATTGCAAGTTTATGAGTAAATCATCAATCAACACGTTCATAGTAAATATTTAAACAGTTTAACACAGTATTTCTTAAGTTTCTCTTAGTTATTAGCTGGCCAACAGTACCCTCTAGTGGATGTGTAGTAATATCACACCACACTCGCATCTGACTGATTCAGATGTAGCACTACTGAAGGCCTAGGAGTTACATGCACAGCCCGCCACTGATATAACTCTCCTTTGCTGATTTTTGTCTATCGCGCGTGGTCCTGGTTCCCATTAACCGTGAAAAACGAGGGATTACTTTACTTTGACTATTACCCACATGGCATCACTGGAAAGGCAAGCCACTCTTGCGGCGCCATCTTGAAGTCAAAAGAACAAAAAATAAAACGAAATAACAAATAATATGACAATACAAAGACACAGAGAGTCATTTATTATTCAGCACTTGCTGTACCCTCTTTGTGACATGAAGCGGTTTGAGATGAAAGAGGAGAGGATCAAAACGTCCTTTTCAGCAGTGGATCAGGGACGTCATGGTGGAATGTGCACGTCTACTACATGCTAAATGTTGAAAGCAAGTATTGAGTTGTATTTTGGACAAATGCCCTCATTTCAAGATCATATAACTCCAGAACCATATCATTTAGGAATTCTTTTTTTTATGAAAGAAGACAGTCTAAGCTTTCTTACACTGCTAAATTAAAAGTCGGAATTCTGAGATTAAAATCGGAAATCAAATTAACACACGGAAATCTGAGATTAAATTAATTCTGAGATTAAACTTGGAAGTCTAAATTAAAAATCGAAATTCTGAGATTAAAATCGGAAATCTAAATTAAAATTCGGAATTCCGAAATTAAAATCAGTTACAAGATTAAAATCGGAATTCTGAGTTAAATATGTGTGTGTCACTTCCGGGTTGAGTGAACGCTGGCACGTCTGCCTGCCGCTGCTCACCCGCAGAAAAACATTTTGTTCTCATCTCGTGACTGTCAAGTGTCCTTGAGAGTTTTGAAAGGAGCTTAGAAATGTAATGTATTATTATTATTACTGTATCTATTAGCTAGCTAGCTAGCTTCCTATCTATTTGAGTTACTTCCGGGTTGAGTGAACGCTGCCGTGTGTGGCTGCCACTGCTCACCCGCAGAAAAAAATATCCCGTGACTGTTAAGTGTCCTTGAGAGTTTTGAAAGGCGCTTAGAAATGTAATGTATTATTATTATTACTGTATCTATTAGCTAGCTAGCTAGCTTCCTATCTATTTGAGTTACTTCCGGGTTGAGTGAACGCTGGCCAGTGTGGCTGCCACTGCTCACCCGCAGAAAAAAATATCCCGTGACTGTTCAGTGTCCTTGAGAACTTTGAAAGGCGCTTAGAAATGTAATGTATTATTATTATTACTGTATCTATTAGCTAGCTAGCTAGCTTCCTATCTATTTGAGTTACTTCCGGTTTGAGTGAACGCTGGCGCGTGTGGCTCTCACTGCTCACCCGCAGAAAAAAATATCCTGTGACTGTAAAGTGTCATTGATAGTTTTGAAAGTTTTATTATTATTATTAATATGATTATTATTATTATTATTATTATTATTATTATTATTAACACAAACCCCAAAAGTCAAATATCTCCCTCCCTGCAGAGAGTGTAGCCCTGTGGGCTTTCCAGGGCAGCGCCTCCCGACCTCCGTGGGTGCGTCTCCAGGCGGGCCAAGGGGACCACGTCTTGGGTTTGCAGGAACGTTTCTTGCCGCTCGCTCTCCAAGCGTATGGCTGTCCGCCATCAACGGCTCAGCAGACGCGCAGGGACCTGGAGCTGCTCAAAAAAGCCACGGGACCTCAATGAATCAATGTGAACGGAACAAACATACACACCTGGCTGATGAATGTGAACTGCTGAATTTTAATTTATTAACAATGGCATATATGTTGTGTTTGCTATGATGTGTGGATGATGTGTTAGGATGGGCCTTTAAAGGACAAACGACACCTCCGGACCAGTTGTGTCCTTGTATAAAATGGCGTCAAATGACTTCTACTGAGCGCATTTTACAAAGATTCCACCACATCAGAATCAGAATCAGAATCATCTTTATTGCCAAGTATGTAGAACACACAAGGAATTTGTTTCCGGTAGAACACGCTCCACTAGTATCGTTGTCAAAAAAAAAAAAAAAAAACTGCTAAGTGGCACTATACAGTTCCATTTTGGCTACTGTTGAAAGAGTTCAAAGAGTTAATGGCTTGGGGGAAGAAGCTGTTTAAATGTCTGCTGGATTTGGTGCGCATGGATCGGTAGCGCCTGCCTGAGGGGAGTAGCTGGAAAAGGTGGTGGGCAGGGTGCGGAGGGTCCAGTAGGATTTTCCGCGCCCTAGTTTGGATTCTTGCAGTGTGCAAGTCCTCGAGAGTGGGTAGGGCGGTGCCAATGATTTTTTCCGCCGTCCTAACTGTCCGTTGACATATAGCTATATTTTACCTTTTAAGACTCACGCTGAATATTCAGGAAGTCTTATTTTCGAGTTGATGACGATGCCAAACGTGACGTCACGTCAGGAACGCCCCTGACTGAGAAAGCAACACACAATGCATTTTGGGTACTTTGTTTGGTCTGAAAACTTCGTGTTGATCCGTGTTGATGGCGAAATTAGAAGAAAAAAAAACATAAATAACGCGATGGTGAATCGTTGTGTGTTGCACCAAGACTACTATTTGATACTAGTTGACACAAATTCCCAGCAGACAAATCAGTCCATTTCCAACGAAGCTTGGGCGCCATCTTGTGCATTTTCTGGGCGCTACATTGGAGTCCAGACGACTCGAAATGATACAGAAGGACTTCTTTAATCGATTGCAAACATTTATGCTTTCCACTTCTATTTCAATCATATTCTCGATGAATAACAAGAAAGCATCTTCTCCGAATCTCAACTCTCTGAAGCCATTGTTTTGATTCTGGAGCAAGGCAGTTTGTGAAGGAGTATCTTGGCGTGACGTCACGAACAAGGGGGCGGGACTTTCTGAATCTCACCATTTCCGAGTGCATTTTGTGGCAGGTTTGGGACACTTTAAGTAATTTTTATTGCTGTTTTGCATTTGACTAAAAATATCAGCCTGCGTGTTTGGGGTATTTTAGATGCTATAAAATGTTTTTCTGATGTCAGTTAGGAAACAAAAAAAATGGTGTCGGTTGTCCTTTAAGTCAATGCACTTTTACTTTAAAAAGAAAGGGGGAAAAAAAGCCCAGTTGACCAAATGGACCTTTTTTTCGCAGTCAGGCTTGGAATAACAAATTCAGAAAAACAAATCATTGTCTTTTATAGTTGAATAAATAAGAAAGGGAATCTCACAATATGAAAACAATTGAAATCACGATAGGCGAGGAGCAAAAAGCGCAACGAGACATCCTCGGGATCAATCAATTCAAACACAACCGCGACCGAGAAACCAATATGATGTCATAAATAAAGCTGACGGGGTTTTGTTGTCCAAAACAACAAGGCGTATTCACATGCATATTTAAACAAGTCATTTCCAGCGAGGTCATAGTTCTGATTTTGCCTTATTTCAAGATACATTTTGTTGTGTAACTGGAAAACCACCTGAGGTTGTACTGCAGCCTTATGGGAAAGCACCTTTTGGAGTGAATGTCTTTACGAGGTGTTTAAAGTGCAGGCCACGTAAGATACTCTTAATATACACAATATATTGTAGCAACTGTGCTATCTATCAAGCGTCTCCCTTTTTTTTTAGTGTAAATCTTAAAAAAAAAGGCCATTTTGGATGCGAGCAGGGCTCCCCCACTGCGCAGTGATACGTGCCAATGAGTGACTGATGACGAGTGTGTGTGAATATGTGGCCTTGTAACCACTCTACTGTTTAAAAAGGATGAATCTATGAGAGAATTATTCTTTTTTTAATGTAATTGTAGTGTTTTATAAGTCATTCTGTACATCTACTGGGTGAACTGGTTTTCTATTGTTTTATTTCAATATGGCTACCCAGCATTTGTTAATGTGGATGTTACTGAAATAAACGTATGCTTTGTTGTAAAGCGTTTCTTCTGAGACTGCGTCATAATTTTACCAATAAGCATCGATTACAATAAAATAAGCAGTGACAGAACAAGGTTATTGTAGTTAAATAAATCTGAATGAATTAACAAAAACATTGGCAAACCATTTCATATATTTTAAATTGAGTCATTGAGTTTGTTATCAATGTATGGCTGTTGAGGAATTGTGGTTTACTTTATGACTGCTTGAAACACCAAAGAACATAAAATAAATGACATTTGGGAAAACAAGTGTCAAAATGAAATACAGTAAAGTCTCGTTATATCGACATTCAAGGGAGTCCGAAAAATATCGATATATCCGACCATGTATGATATAACGAGACTTTATTGTACCATGGTCCCCCTGGTGACGTCATCCCCCAGCGCCACTGATCTTGTTGTCAATGATCACACCACACCAACTAATGGGAAAATCCTAAAATATGACAACCTTGTTCCACAGTCAAATTCACGATCATAAAATCTGTCGACCATATTGGAGATTTATTTCAAACAATTTAACACTTGTAAACTGTCCATAAATTATTTTTATTTATTTATTTGGGGGGGCGCAACTAAAATGGCGCCCAGTGACGCATTTTGGCTTCGACACGAGTTGCCTCAACCTCGCTATTTACAAACCGTACTGCTTCGTTCACATCGATTGTTACCGAGTACAATTTAATACATATTCACCGGATGTCACCATTTTAAGTAAAGAACACTTCGCTGTCATTATTAGCGTTGGCCATCCTTGATAGAGTTTAACTGGACACTTTCCCGAATACGAAATGCAGTTTTGCATGGGTCGATGGACGCCATGTTGTTTCATTCCCAGCAATGCTTTGCGTCAAGCTCGGAAAGTTTGGGGCCCTTTCAAGTGGACACGCGAGGCTTTTTGAGGAAGGATGCACCGTTTCTTGAAAAATATAAAAAAGACGACGCCTCTTGGAGGTAAAGTATAAATATTAAACCAAATCGTGCATCACTGCTTCAAATCAGGACATCCCCTAGCGCCCCTTTCTGGTGTTCATTTTTTCTCTGTTTGTTTTGTAGGTCGGCATGTCACAATGACAATCTGCGACTGTATTATTCGTATTAATTGTTCAGATTTGGAGTTTTTACAATGATAATTTCACATCATTATATTGCATACTTTGCACACTTAAATTGTGTATTTTTGTGATATAAATCGTTTTACTGTAATTTGTCAGAGTGGTTCACTGCATTCTGTTTTGTGTTCTGTCAATTTATAAGAAATTTTCCTTGTATGGGGGACTATCACTGTTTTGTGGAAGTTGAAGGGGACATTTTAATTTTTACCCACCGAATATTTAACCATTACAATTTTTCTAAAGCGATTTATTACCGCTGACGCTCTGGTGAAAGCGCGATATAAGTAAAAATGTACCGTATTGTAATGTATTTTGTGAAAGTGTTACGACCGTTTGTCATAATCAATTTAGCCACATGGGGTCAGCCTAGCATTTGTAGCCAAAAAGTACTAAACCACTGTATGCCACAAACCAGTCCATTACAACAACTTGAGTGAATGACTGTGCCAGTTTTGACATAGTAAATTCAATTTAAAACGTAAAAGCGAGCCATTTATAATTAAACAAATGGCCGGTTTCCTCAGCATTAAACACTTGATGAGGAACGGAACCTTCTTCTTTCACCATCGTGAGGAATTATCCCTTGTAGGTGCTTTCTCTGAGATAATTTTATCTAGTTCCTCATCAATTGTGTTCTGTTTAGCTGGGTTGATAGATTTTTGCATCAAGTGTACAGATGCCTTGTGTGGGTTGTTTGTGGAGCCTGTTTGATGGGATATTTTAACCTTGCAGTGTACAGTGCTTTGAAAGTGCTTATCAAAGTTGAAACGCTCTCACTGTCGTCTGCCTGTCTCTTTCATGTTTAAACCACCCCCCCTCACTGCTGCGTTCTTGACCAATCACGTGACTTTAACTGAAGATTGGGGGCGGGGAATAGAGGACAAAACCAGTCGGCTGCCATTTTGTTGTTTGGAAGAACGGGCTCGTTAGCAAACGACACATCACTCATTGAGGCAGCTCCGTGTATGAAAAAAATATCAAAATGAGACGGAAGGACTTCTTTAATCGATTGCAAACATTTATGCTTTCCTCTTCAGAACTATTTGATTCATATTCATAACTGGATGAGTAACAAGAAAGCATCTTCTCCAAATCTGAAGCCGTTGTTTTGATTCTCGAGCAAGGCAAGACAACTTGGCGTGACGTCACAAATTGGGGGCGGGACTTTCTGAAAATGCCCAATTCGCAGCTCAATTTTTTGCAGTTTGAGCACACTTGAAGTAATTTTTATTGGTGTTTTGCATTTGACTAAAAATATCATCCGACGTGTTTTAGGTATTTTAGATGCTATAAAACGTTTTTCTGATGTCAGTTAGAAAACAAAAAAATGGTGCCGGTTGTCCTTTACATAGACATTGTCTTTTCTCTAGTGTACGTGAATATTAAGTCCAGCGGCTATTTGATGAGCCTCTAATGGAGACGGGATTCTCCTCCGAGCTGTTTCAACAGGTTCGTTCATCTTCTCCCTCTCGCCAATCACCCCATGATATGACCTCTTAATGGCTTGAGCGGTTCCACTTGATTCCCCCCCGCTGATGCCGGTCCTGAATAATTAAAGGTTTCCAACTGCTTCACGGGGGTCTGTCTCCATGGCGACCCCCACAAACCCTTCCCAGAGGAGGGATATCTGCTGTCTACTTATTGTCATCTTGATGGCTTGTCAAAGTGGGGGAAAATACACAGAAGAAAGTAATATTTTAAAGGACAACCAACGTCTCTGGACAAGTTGTGTCCATAATTTGTAAAATGGTTTCAAGTGACTTCTACTGGGCGTATTTTACAAAGATTCCACCGCATATAGCTATATTTTACATTTTAAGACTCATGCTGAATATTCCGGAAGTCTTGTTTTTGAGTTGGTGACGAGTCCGTACGTGACGTCACTGAAGGAACGCCCCTGACCGAAAAAAAGACACATTGTAGCAGTCCTTCCATCACGTCAATGTATTTTGCTGTACTTGTTTGGTCTGAAAACCTCGTGTTGCACCAAAAAGCCGCCAGAAGAGGGCGACCAAACTCCATGGAAGGAATTTATCAGCCTGTGGAAACGGGCTGATTAATTCCTGAGAGGAGTTGGTCGCCATTTTCTGCCTCTTTTTGGGTGATACATTTCCCCCCAATGTTGCCTCAAAATGGCACGGAATAAATTCTTTAATCAATTTCAAACATTTATGCTTTCCTCTTCAGAACTATTTGAATTATATTCATAACTGGATGTGTAACAAGAAAGCATTTTCTCCGAATCTGAAGCCATTGTTTTGATGCACAAGCAATGCAAGACGTTTTGGCGTGATGTCACGAACTGGGGGCGGGACTTTCTGAAAATGCCCAATTCGCAGCTAAATTTTTTGCAGATTTTGGACACTTTAAGTCATTTTTATTGGTATTTTGCATTTGACTAAAAATATACTGCGTGTTTTGGGTATTTTAGATGCTATAAAACGTTTTTCTGATGTCGGTTGTCCTTTAAATGTTTGGATTTGATAGAAGCAGAAGTAGAATTTAACAACAGGGGAGTGGCAACATTGTTGTAGCTGTGTGATTGAACAAGCAAGCAAGCGATTTCGTGTAAAAAAATGCTTTTTGAAAAGGATTTATTTATAAAAAAACATCTGCTGATATGATTAATTTATAGGAATGTTAACCACAGCAGTGGGTCTGATTGGAAGATAGTTTTTTTTCTGTTTGTCAGCAATAATCAAAGCAGATGTTTTTGGAGTTTTCACTTTGCTAGCGTGTGTTGCTAATGAGCACACACGCTTTCTGAAGCAAATCGATTTGGGGAGGAACTCAAACGTTTACGTTCCTCTCCAACTGGCGTGGTTCTTCAAAGTAGGTGGCCAAACATACTGAATTGAAATTAAAACGGATTATAAATTATAAACTAACCACCAGGGGGTGGTAGAAGTGCACAAACGGTTAACAAGTATGGGGCCAATTTCACAGAAATTGCGTTTTAAAAAAAACGCGACATGACGGCGATATTGTGGCAGTGAGTGTTAATATCGCGAGATTTCCTTTAAATCGTCATACAAAGCGCCTATCAGAAAAATGGTGGATGTTTTCTGTACGATGGCGATATTTAATAATTTGCCTCCATTTTTACATTTTCAATTTTTGTCTTTTAACACGCCTTTGCTTGTATAAAGCACATTGAATTCTCCTTGTGTATGAATGGTGCTACAGAAACAAAATATTGCCCCTAAATTGTTGTTCCCTTACCTTACATACCTGTCAAAGTATACGTTTTTTTAATCATTTCAAATAATGTACGGCGTACTACAACTTTTATATGGGATTTTTTTTTTATAATTATTTTTTTGTGAACTGATTTTTTTATCCCTGTGTACTGTCGGATTGTTAAAAGCATAATGTGCACATGCGTGGTAAACTGTCTGCATTTCCTCTTGTACTAGCGTTTATTTTTTAATCATTTCACATAATGTACGGTGTACTACAACTTTTATATGGGAATTTTAGTCATTTATAAGGGCAGCTATTAGCCAAGGTTGACAGGTATGTAATGTTACAGATGGGGTTCAACCCGTCAACCTCATCCAACCTGCACGAGGTCTGTGCTATTCTTAGCAGCAGTATGCCGTACTTTTCCGCCCGGCGTGGCACTTTTGTAATCAAGCCCGGAGTAATGCAATAAAAACGGGATTACGACGTAGTTGTTTGTCATCCAAAGCGCTGATGCCGTGTTTTCACGATGGACTTCAATTCATTTTGTTTATTAGGACTTTGAGGCAGCCGCAGCGTTGAAATGCTAAAACCCAGTGGGGGACTTATGAAGGCCCTCCTGAAGCCATTTAGTCGCCGTGTAACCGCATTGCTGAGTCAATTTGTGCGAGTGTGATCAAACTGTTGCATTGGTGCATTCGGGTTACAGTGAAACCTCGGTTTACGAACCCCTTGGCTTACAAACTTTTCGGTTTTCGGTAAACATTAAAGAGACAGGCAGACAGAGAGAGAGTGAGAAAACACACACACACACGAAAGGGAGATGACAGAGCTTGAAACTAAAAAACAAAAGTGTGAGAGTGTGAGAATAGTGAGAAAATTGATAGAAAACAGTTAAAATATCCCATCAATCAGGCCACACAAATAACCCGCACAAGTCATCTGTACACTTCATGCAAAAAGCTATCCACCCAGCTCAACAGATCACAATTGATGAGGAACTAGATAAAATTATCACAGAGAAAGCACCTACAAGGGATCATTCCTCAAGATGGTGAAA